>NC_133666.1:457378418-457485398 GCF_037893015.1 Macrotis lagotis | reverse complement strand
CAGAAAAAGATAGCAAAATCAATAAAAGCCTCCAAGAAAAAATATAAATTGGTCTCAGCTCAGAGAAGAGATCCAAAAGGATTTTGAAAATCAAGTTACAGAGGTAGAGTAAAAATGGGGAAGAGAAATGAGAGTGATATGGGAAAATCATAAAAACTGAGTCCGTAGCCTGGTGGAGACACATCAAAAAAAAAATACTGAAGAAAATAATATTTTAAAAACTAGTCAATTATCATGGAGCCACAGTCAGGATAATAACTTCTACATTAAGGGACAGTAGGATTTAGAATATGATATTCCATAAGGCAAAAGAGTTGGATTACAACTAAGAATCAAATACCCAGCAAAATTGAGCATATTCTTTCAGGGAGGAAGTTATAGTCAATGAAATAGGGGAGTTTAAAACTTTCCTAATGAAAAGACCAGAGCTGAATAAAAATTTGATCTTTAAATAAGAGACTCAAGTGAAGCATAAAAAGGTAAATGGAAAAAAAAAATCATAATGGACTCAATGAGGCTGAACAGCTTATATTCCTGTATGGGAAGATGATACTGATAACTCATGAACTTCCTTTATTATTAGGGCAGTTAGAAGGAGCACATAATAGATAAGACAGGGTAGGAATTGAATATGAAGGGATAATATATTAAAAAGATTGAATTAAAGGGTAAGAGAGGAACACACCGAGAGAAAGGAAAAGAGGGATGTAGAATGGGTTAAGTTATTTCACATAATGGCTTTTGCAATGGAAGGGGGAGTGAATGAGCCTGACTCTCATCAAAATTAACTCAGAGAATAACATATACACCTAATTAGGTTTAGTAATCTGTCTTACTCTAAAGGAAAATAGAAGGGGGAAAGGGATGAGAGGAAGGGGGAGTGATGATAGAAGGAAAGGCAGATTGGAGGGAATAGTAGGAAAGAAAACACTTTATGACATATATATATATATATATATATACATATATATATATATATATATATATATGTTATCTTGTTAAGCAACATATGTATAATCTAGCTATCTCACAGAAAAAAACATCTGATATTACTATCTGCCTGATCTGAGTATCTGCTCATCAGAGGAGGAAAAACCTCACAAGATACCTTTTATGCAGTGGAAAGAACACTGGACTTGGAGGTTGTCATTCCTTAGTTATTTCAGTTATGTTCAATTCTTCATAATCCCATTTGTGGTTTTCTTAGCAGAAAATCCTAGATTAGTTTACTATTTCCTTCTCCAACTCATTTTATAGATGAGGAAAATGAGGCAAACAGGATCACATGTTGTTCAGAATCACACAGTTAGTGAGTGTCTGAGGCCAGATTTGAACTGAGGAAGATGAGTTTTCCTGACTCCAAGCCTGGCTATATGTAGTATTCCACCTAACTGACTTCAGTCAAGGAATCTGAGTCATAAGGCAAGTTTTGCCATTTTATGTTTATCTCTGTGACTTTAAACAAGTTGCTTAATTCCTGTGTTTCAGGTTTTTTTGATTAAAATGAATGGATTGGACTAGATAACGTGAAAGGGTCCTTTAATATCTTAATATATGTTCCTATGACCTCTTGATGTATATATTTGGCATTGGAAAACCAATATTTGCCTCTTATCAATAGAACATTTATTTTTGGTTAGCACTGTCTTTCCTCAATTTAGGAAATTGTATTGAAATCTGAAACCAAAACTCTAAACAGCACTGTATATGAAGTATGTGGGATGCCAGGATTGATTGCCATTTTATTGAGAGTCTTATTTTTCCCCTTTTGCTTCTATCTGTTATATATGGTGGTTTGAGAGTGTTCGATTACCACTCCACATGAAATTTAATCACACTCCTTTCATGAATTTATAATGTAGACTGTAATATATTGCAAATACCATGAGGATTATTAATTTTAAAGAAGAATTTAAAACAATTATAATAATAGATGGATTTTAAGGCAATACTATGAATCTTTGAGGCATGACTAGCACAGATAAGTATGATTCCTGAATTGCTTTTTTATCAGCTTTTTTTAAAACAGTCAAATTTCTAAGAGAACAGAGGAATAACACCCACTAATTGCATTATGTTCATTTTATTAAATACATTTAAATATTTTGCATAAATTTATCAGTTTTACTTTTGTTTTATATTCTAACACCAATTTTTATATAATTCTACAAACCTTGAATTTGGTCATTTTCTTAAGTTCCATTTAATATAATAATAATAATGATTATGACTAGTATTTATATTGCATTTTAATGTTTCCAAAATATTTTTCAATTTTGCCTCATTTTATTCTCATTAAAATACTGGGAAGAATATGCTATTTATTATTATAACTTTATTTCATAGGTGAAGAAACCTTACACCAAGAGCAATTAAGTGACTTATCCAGGATTATCTAGGTAGTAAATGTGTGAAATAGGATTTGAACTCAGGTCTTTCTGACTTAATTTATCACTCCACCTAGCTGCTCTAAATACTGACATACAATACCTCAACATAAATGTTCTGTGGAAAGTATAAAATTCTACAAGGAGCCAAAAATGTTCTCTTAACAATTTATTGGTAATTTCTAAAAAGTGCATAAGATCATAGAACTAGAACCAACCATAATCAACAACTGTTCAACAACTAATAAACAATAAGATATAGTTACACATATCTTGAATCTCAGTGCAAAAATCCTAAATACATAGTTTCTCAAATAGCATCCTTCATTACTTTTATGGAAAGAAAAGTAGCTTTCACTTAAGTGTCTCTCTCTCCAGATCAAAATGAGTAAAGTGATAGAATCATAAGTTAAATGGCTATCATGTCTAACTTCTGGAGTCTTTTGAGTCTAAATCAGAAAATAATTATGCAGACTGAGACACTACAAGTGAACAATGGGCAAATATGTTAATTAATCCAATAACATCTAGCTTATCCAAAGTCATGCACAGTAATCACAAACCACTTAATCTTTGAGCTAATTACTCTATACACCTCGATAACCCCCAAGGACATTGCTTTGTTATAGCATACTACAATAGTGGATATTCATAATTATAAACATAAATCTTCAAGAAAAGAATATACTACAGTCATTACATTTTGAGAAGGCAAATAAGCAATACTCTTTAGAAAAAAATTGAATTAAAAATGACAGCCAAATAATGACAAAGAGGTAAAAGAAGAGAAGGTATGAAAAACTATGCAATTCTTAGACCTTCCTTATAATCTTAGACTGGAAAGTTCTTCAGTCTGGTTATAAGCATTAATTTAACTCAAATAACCTTATAAACAATAAGATGTTCACTACTAGATGAATTGGGATCTATAATGTCAATATTTAACCCAATAGCAACTTCAAAGCAAAAGTCAATATTGGTAAAATGTCTCAATATCAAGAAATTAAAGAAATCAAAGAACTTCTCACACTATGAATAATTTTTTTTCTCAAGTTCAGTGGAAGTCATTGGACACAATGAACATGTGTGATAAAGCAAAAAGTGATTTTTAGCAGTGTTTTAATGAAAATAGGCTTTGTGTAAGTCATTTTGGAATCAGATGTCTGTAGTAAAAATATTGATTGATTAAAAATTCAAAATCAATGTCAAGCCAAGAGTAAAAATAAATATGCAAAAATCACATATCTGGCATTATAGTAGCTTCAACCTAATCCATGAAAGCAAGCTATCCAAAAAATAAAAAATAAAAAAGCAAGCTATCAACTCAGAAAAATAGAAAAAGACAAAAAAAGTTCCATCTTTGACTATTGTCACTTCTTAGATAAATTCAGTTGAAAAGTTTATTAAAATTTATAGCTCCTTAAACAGCTTTAGCACCTATATTCCCCTGGATTCCTCTTAATATTAACTGATAATGATTACCTCTTCAGTTCTATCTAACCAATAAATAATGTTTTACAAAAGGATATTTATTATAAAGATATAGCAATAACAGATACAAATGTTTCTCCTAATGCCCAAGTAAACTCTCCCATATACTAACTTTGTCCCTTAAGTCCAATTTAAAGCAGTTTCCATATAATATCAATATCATCAAGTTGACTTTCAATTGCTGCATCATCTTTGGATGAAAGAGTGCATGTTTGCTATTGTTTTTCTAGATTCAAGAAACTCCTACCATGAATTTCAGACTATAGAGTCCTAATGTCTTGTTCTGGTGACCTTTTGAAATGCACAAAAGCAAAGTCATCTCTAAAAATCACTTTACTTAAAAACAGTAAAGAATGGAACCTAAAGAGATAGGGCTCTGCATTCTTAGCTCTATGCCAGCTGCAGGTAAGAGAAAGGTCAAGACCCCTTTTTAACCTGGAGGCCCTCAACAATTCATTCTACTCCAAGGCTAATAAGACTGAAAAAAGATAGATTAAAAATTCAATTTAGTTAGTTGGTGCTCTTTGAAATCTCCCCATTCCAGTTCCAATCAAAAAGACCTCTCATCACTAAGTGGAAAGTGGACTAAAAACAGTTACAGGATATCTGAGCATGCTCAAAACTCTATAGGGGTATTAAATCAACCAATATGTTGCAAAATCCTCAGAAGGACAAGACTTATTGAATATGAGATGCACACAAGGTGTAGAGCTGCTATGCCATTTTCAGGACTGTTTTCCACCTTTGATTCCCATTTGATCTATAAATCTCATAAAGGTCATATGCTGGTGAATTTTTTAGAAAATGGGCTAAACCAGATTGAGGGTAAACAAGGGGACTCAAACCTGTCAGTGAGTTAGGGAGTTCTCTACCCCAAGCATGTAAAGACTTTCTCTAGTGGAATAGGTGGATGAGAACAATTTGTTCCAACATGTAATGAAGGCAGCTGAAGCAGGTGCCATGGAGTTAGAGGGGATTAGAGAAATTGAAGATGCCAAAGTCATCTACTGTATCTTGAGTCATCACTTTGTCTTGACTTTCTCTTACCACTGGACTCTGTTGTCTCTAAAAGAGAGAGTGAGACTCTCGACCTCGTGGAGCTGTGGAAATCTAACTCACTTAAATCCATTTACACACAAATCAAAAGACAACACCAATAACATTTTTAGCCATCTCAAAGTCCTTTGGTGACAGAAAAGTGATGAAGCAGCAGATTCATATACACTGAGCACTATAGTCATAACCACAAGAATAGGGTCATCTTCTCACTGGAAGCTGAAGTGAAATCAGCAGCCCCCTGGGTATCTGAGCAGCCTTTGAAGGACCACACTGCTCACCTCCTGGTGTGAGGCAGGAACTAGAAAAAGTGCACTAAAATTGATTGCTCATGCAACCCTGATCTGATTACTGCAGCAGGCAAGGGTCCTATTCTGCATTCAAATCATGAAAATATGTACAAAATTTTCTTCAAAGATTTTCTTTTCCAAATCATTTATCATTGATATAAGAAACATACACTCATAGCCAAAACAAAATCCAGTAGACCTAAAAGACGAACAGCACTTGTTGCAAGAGGACTCAGTATCATTTCCAAGTGGTAGCACTGAGTGAAATAAGGCTGACAAATGAAGGCCAGAGCTAGATACATGTTTTTTCTGTTGTTGGCATAGTGAAGTAGAGCACCATGAAGCTGGTGTAGATTTTACAATCAAAACTAATCTAATCAACAAGCTTGTAGGAGCAGCAAAAGGAGTGAACAACAGGCTCATGACCATTCAAATGCCACTTGCAGGAAAATGTCATGCCACCATCATCAGTGCCTAAGCTTCCATCATGATAAACTCTGATGGGGTCAAAAAATAATGATGAAGGCCTGGAGTCCTTTATCATCAATGTGCCAAAAGAGGACAAGTTTATAATTCTGGGTGACTTTTAATGGTAGAGTAGGCTCAGACATGGAGGGAGTCCTTACAAGGAATAGAGTTCAGAAAAACAACAGCAATGGTCACCATCTACTGAAGACTTGCACATCCCATGACCTTCTGATCACTAACATTGTCTTTTGTTTTTTAAAAGCAATTAAACCTTGTGCATGTATCTTACAGCAGACATTAGCATTTAATAGACATTGTGACTGTAAGAAAAATAGATAGACAGGATGTGAGAGTGAGTGACAAAGGCAATGTGTGGTGCAGAATCTTGCAGTCCCAAGGGGACCAAGGGTTAGTGCATGATTCTCTATTTGTAGATGACTGTGCACTCAAAGCAGCCTCTAAAGTGGAAATGAACTAAAGTGTGGATCGATTCACTACTGCTTGTACTAAATTTGACCTAATAATTAACACAAAGAACACAGATACTCCATCAGCCAGCACCACACTACCCTTATGTGGATCTATTAGTTTCAGCCGTGTCAGTGTCCTTTCCAAGGAGGAACACATTGACAATGAGGTTGATACACAAATTGCCAGAGCTAGCTCACTATTTGGGAGGCTCCAAAAGGAAGTGTGGGAAAGAAGAGATATTAGAGTTTCTATCAAACAGAAGGTCTACAGAACCTGTGTGTTGACCTCATTGCTATAGACCTGTGAAACCTGAACATCCACCAGTGCCATGCCAGGAAACTTTCATTTAACCTGTCTTAGGAACATTCTGAAGATCATCTGGAAGGAGAAAACACTTTGAGTTCTTTTTTCTAACTAAACTGCCAAGCATTCAAACTCTACTACAGAGAGCACATTGCTCAAATGTTAAACATACACTTGCCAAGATTATTTTATGGAGAACTTATGCAAGGGGATCAGAAAAAAAATGTTATGAGGGGATATTTGGGATCTCTTCAGAATTTTGAAAATGATTGTGCAACAAGGGAGACACTGGCACAGGACCACCCAGTACTGCAAACCCTCATTTATGATCAAAGCAGAATTGAAGTATCTCAAAGCAAATTCGAGAGGCACAACTTTAGAAAATCCACCCTATGTATTCACATAGACTATTTGTACCTGACTGTGGTAGTACATTCCAGGATGGTATTGGACTGATCAGCCATAGTCTAATATGTTGTAAAACTCTAACATAGTGATATTGGTTTGGTCAACTCTGAGGACAAACAACCAACATGCATACTTACATTTATAAATAGCTATGATGTATTGATAATTAATACTTTTTTCTCTTAGATTCTTTGTGCATTAGAAACATATTTTTCTCCCCTAGAGAGCCATTATTTACATTCACACATAGAATGCCAAGGGCAAAATCTTTAATTAATTCCTGAAAACTATTCTCCTGGCACTGACAAGGAGACAAAATTCCTGGGGAAGACTCATGCCTAAACTAATTGACTATTTATAAATTTTTAATTGTTTCTTGCTTTCACCTTGATATTCTTCTTTCACCAGAGTTGACTTTTTCTTCTGTTCTTACTCTTGTTGTTGTTTTGGAGTTGTTCAGTTCATCAATCACATCTGATTCTTTGTGATCACATGGACCATAGCAAATCAGATCTTTCTAACCCTTATTATTTCTCAAGTCTGAACATTGCATGTCCGTTGCTTCTAATTCATCCTCTGCCATTCCCTTTTCCTTTTGTCTTCAATCTTTCCTGAAATCTTGGACTTTTCCAATTAGTCCCATCTTCTCATTATACAGCCAAAGTATATAAACTTCATCTTCAGCATTTGTCCTTTCAGTAAATAGCCTGAATTAATTTCTTTTATATTGATTTGATCTTATTGTTGTTAAATTCCATCACCCCCACTCTCAAAAGTTTTTTTTCTCTAGCACCACAATTTGACAATATTGTTTCAGTGGCATTCTGCTTTCCTCTGAGACCAACTCCAACAGCTTCACATTATATGGGAAAAAACATAAATTTGACTATATATATATATATGTGTGTGTGTGTGTGTGTGTGTGTGTGTGTGTGTGTGTGTGTGTGTGGTGATCTTTGTTTTTTAATATGTTTTCCAGATTTACCATAGCTTTCATTCTAAAAATCAAGTGTCTTTTAATTTTATAACTGTAATCACCATCTGCAGTGATCTTTAAACCCAAGGATATAATATCTGATTTTGCTTCCTTTTCTTCTCCTAGTTTCTGGGAAGGGATGGGACTAGTTGTCTAATTTAAGAAAGTTTTGTCTCTCCTTACGATTCTCTGAAATTCTTCATTCAGTTGAGTATATCTTTCCCTTCATATTTCACTTTGACTTTCTTTCCTTCCTAGGATATTTAAAGCCTCATCAGGCAGCCAATTTGCTTTTTTTTACTCTTCTTTTTGTGTTTTTTTTTGTTTTTTTGGGGGGGGAGATGTCTGTTGTTGCTCCTTTCTAAAAGATATCTTGAACCTCTGTTCATAGTTCTTCAGATATTCCATCTACCAAATCGAATCCTTTAAATCTATTCATTACCTCCACTTCATATTCTTGAGGAATATTATTTAAGTCATCCATATGTGGTCTGATGATTTTACTTAATTAATACTATATAACAAATAAAACCTGAGATCATAGAGAAGGCCTTCCACATCTTCCTCATGAGTCAATCTTGAATAAATTAAAGACCATTCCAATTCTGTAGTCTCATCCTCCTTAATCAATTACTGTTCCCAAAAGCCTCATAGTATAGATTTGGAAGAAGAGATAAAGTCGAAAAGATGCTACTGAGCAATCAGTATTGATTTCACAATACTTAACAATATTATCTAGGTAACTTCTCATAATACCATTTGTCTTCACGTAAATCACCAGAAGTAAATGATGACTATCGTGGCTCACAAATCTCTATATAGTCATAAATAGTCACCTCAATGCATCTCATCAGGAAGTCATCCATCATTATGTTTCTCTTCTTCCTCTTACCCTTCCTGAAGATCTTCTCCTCCAATGATATCTGAAAATCCACATCATCATTCTTTGACATGAAAAAAGTCTTCCTGTTGACTTGGACTAGGTCTACATCTTAACAGATCAGATGAACTTTGTACCTATTACTTACCTTTGAAGAAGCAACTTTCTTCTTTTCCCCGTCCTTTTCTGTATCACATATTCTAACTTCTTCGAAATTAGAAGTATTCCTTCCTTCTAGATATACCTTTCTATTTTGAAATATCTCTAAAAATTCCCAGAATCTTTGCATAGAAAGAGATCTCAAAGGTATTTAGGCAGCCAGGAGTCACTATGGTATAGAGAATTTGGATTAGAATAAAAAAAGGCCTAAGTTCAAATCCAGTCTCAGACAATTATGAGCTTTGTTCTGACCTCAGGGCCAAGTAAAACAATTATAGTATAATGTGAAGAGTTCTGGGTTTGGGTTCATATGACTAGCTCTGATGCATAAAACCTGTGTAAGCTTGGGCAAGTTATTTTCCTTTGTGGGGGGTCTTGCTTTCCTCATCTACAAAATGTGGGACATTTTAAATTGTTTAAATCAGAATTTTATGATCTCTTCTACTTCTAAATCTATACTCCTATAATTTATTTATTCTTCAATGTCATAGTATAAAAATATATAGAGAGAGATAGCTAAAATACTCCTCTACACATTTTATGTTCATTTTCCAGAAAGGCTAACTATCACCCATTTCTTCAAGCAGATCCCCCATGTAAAAATTTCTATTTCCCCCCATACACCATCAGGGTAACTGTCCTCTACATATTCTTCCTAAAAGTATAACATTTAGATCCTTTGTAGTGAGGATAATTTGAAGTTATTCTGGGTACCCTGCTTCTATTACTTTTTGCTAATGTTCAATTGAAAAATAGGATGACATAGTGGATAGAAAGGTGGCTTCAAAGACAGGAATAGGGCAATCATATGTCACTGGGTTAAAAATGGAGCACACATAACAACTGGACCTACCTGAAGTCAAGGACAGCAATGACCTAGCAAGCAGAGACCACAGGGAACCTTCACTGTGAAAGGACAGTGAATCATTATGGCAGATTACTTGCTACTTAAAGCTCTTATGAAATAGTGTTCTTTACAATGATTTGTTTCCAAACTTCTAAGAGTATGGCTTGGGATTAATGGAGAGGAAATTGATCCAAAAAGGAAACCTCATCTCACTATGAAATAAAGATAAAGATGCAAACAGAAATTATCTGCAATGTTAGTTATTTCTGAGATATGCATATCTCAAACTGCTTGTGACCCTGGAAAAGAACTAATAAGGCAATTAGCAAGGCACAGTAAGATTTGGAGGTTTCTATATCTGTTAGGTAAGCAGCTTGTACACCCAATCAATGCCTCTCTTGGTTTATACATAGAGGGCTGTACACAGATGCATGGTCAACACTCATTTTTACATAGATGGATATGTCAACCAATCAAATCAATCAGAAAATATATATTCACTATTATGGTCCAGGCACTTATATAAATAAGTTTTGCTCCTATATGAAAGAGAAAGGGTGTTATACCTCTTGAAAAAAATCCCTCCTTCTCTACACAATATAAAATTACTTATTAGGAGTTATAAGACAAGTCTTTACTCATAATATTTTGATTGCCCAGCTAGCACAAAAATAGTGATAAAGAACTATTTGAGGGGTGGCTAGGTAGTGTAGTGGATAAAGCACCGGCCTTGGAGTCAGGAGTACCTGGGTTCAAATCTGGTCTCAGACAGTTAATAATTACCTAGCTGTGTGGCCTTGGGCAAGCCACTTAACCCCGTTTGCCTTGCAAAAAACCTAAAAAAATAAAAAAAAGAACTATTTGTTTCTTTGCCAAAGAAGTTGTTAAATCCACTTCTTAAAAGTAATTGGTTGTCCCTATATTTTAAACTCCTGAACTTGATTTCAACACTAAGATGTAGTCAAAAGACTGAAGTAATAGTTTACATGGATTCTTTTCAAGGAGTATTTGATGGAACCTGATGCAACATCTACGAAGAAAGGGAGAGAGCCTGTGATAAGTGATCATTTTCAACAAGTAAAAATGACAAGTGACATATCACTCTGCCCATTTTTCTGTAACTGCTTTATTTATGTTTCACTGTCTAACATTTAGCATCTGGAAAGAATATTTAGAACTGCATCTAAAATAAATCCATTTGACTTTGCTCCAATTTATCCTATATTTTTCCTGGCAGGATATTTAAAGGAAAAATTGAAGAAACGTAAAAAAGGCAAATGAAGAGTTTTCATGTAGGAGAAAGAATTACTTATAAATAAAAAATATTAGCCAATTTCCAAAAAGAACAACTTAAAAAGATATTGACATTGACCTTATTTATTTTACAATATTGTCTGTAATTGGGGTATAAGGAAATGTTTATGTGAGAGCTAAATAATTTCACACATCTTTCTGTGTATATATAAATTGTTATATTACACACTACAAAATTAAATCAATTATCTGTTGCAATATAGGTTCAGAGGGAATGTAGATGGTTGAGAACCACAATTAATTTCTAAATTTTTAGATAAAAGAATTTAAATTCTTTACTTTCCTAGTATATGGAATTTCTGTGATGAGGAAAAAATCAGTCAACAGAAGTCTAGCACTTTCTCCACAATTTATAACCTTGGAAAGTTGCCTAGAAAAGACTTGAATTAACTGATGCTGAGAGAGTAAGTAGAACCAGGAGAACATTATACACACTAATACTAATATTATGAGTTGAACAGCAACACTCAATGAAATTTCTTTGAGTAGTTCAGTGATCTAGGACAATCCTGAGAGACATGGAAAATGTCATCTATATCCAGATAACAAAATGTGGATTCTGAATGTAGAGCAAAGTATACTATGATCATTTTTTAAAAACTTTTTTATGCTTTTTCTTTCTTTCTCTTGTTTTCTTCCCTTTGTTTTATATCTTCTTTCACAACTTGATTAATAAAGACATATGCTATATGTGATATTTTTATGTACAACTAATATAAGATTGTTTGTTGACATGGGGAGGGGGTGAGAAGGAAGGGTAGTGGAAAATATGGAACTGAAAAGTTTGCAAAAGGATGAATGCAGAAAATTATCTCTGCACATAATTAGAAAACAAACAAACAAATAAATAAAATAGGAAAAGAAAAAGAAAGAATGTTGTCTATAGCACTAAGAAATTAAATGACATGCCCAGAATCATTTAAAAAATATGAGTTAGAACAAGGTCTCTTAGGTCTTAGAACCCATGCCTTATCTACCTCACCACACTGTTTTCTTTCTTACTTTTTAAAAATAACTTCTAGAATCAAACAAAGCAGAGAAATTTATATTGTTTTCCTTCACTCGTCCCATTCTCTGACTTCTAGCAGAAAAAGTAAGAAGAAATGGTTGCTACCCAATTGATAAATGATCAAAGGCTATGGAAAGGCAATTCTCAGATCAAATCAAAGCTTTCTATAGCCATGTGAAAAATTGCTCTAAAAATTGCTCTCTATCATTAGTGATCAGAGAAATTAAAATTAAAGCATCTCTGAGGTACCACCTCAGACCTTTCAGATTGGCCAGTATGACTAGAAAGGAAAATTATCAATGTTGGAGAGGATGGGGGAAATCTGGGATACTAATGCATTGTTGGTGGAGTTGTGAACTGATCCAACATTTCTGGAGAGCAATTTGGAGTTATGTCCAAAGGGCAATAAAATTGTGCATATCCTTTGATCCAGCAATACCACTACTGAGTCTGTATCCTGAAGAGATCATGGAAAAGGGTAAAAAGTGCACATGTTCAGAAATATTCATAGCAGCCCTTTCTGTTGGCAAAGACTGAGAAATTAAGGGGAAGCCCATTAAATGGAAAATGGTTGAACAAATTGGGGTATATGGTTTTGATGGAACACTATTTTTTATAAGAAATCATGAAGGATGGAATTTGAGAAAAACCTGGACAATCTTACATGAAATGATGCTGAGTGAAGTAAGCATAAGCAGGAAAACATTAAATATACATATATATATAATATATTATATATAATATATATAAGTATATATACTAACAACAATATGGGGTGATAATCAACCATGATGGATTTGTTCATTTCAGAAGTAAAATAATCAAAGACAATTTTTAAAAACTTAGGAAGGAAAAGACCATCCATATACAGAGAAGGGACTGGAGTTTAGATGAAGACCAAAACTTTTTGTCTTCAAGGTTTTTTTAATTTTTATTAAAGATATTATTTGAGTTTTACAGTTTTCTCCCAATCTTGCTTTCCTCCCCCCACCCCCACCCCACAGATAGCACTCCTTCAGTCTTTACTTTGTTTCCATGTTGTACCTCAATCCAAATTGGGTGTGATGAGAGAGAAATCATATCCTCAAAGAGAACAGAAATCTCAGAGGTAACCAGATCAAACCATAAGACATCTGGGATTTTTTTTCCGAATTAAAGGGAATAGACTTTGTACTTTGTTCAAACTCCACAGCTCCTTATCTGGATACAGATGGTACTCTCCTTTACAGACAGCCAAAAATTGTTCCCAATTGTTGCGCTGATGGAATGAGCAAGTCCTTCAAGGTTGAACATCACTCCCATGTTGCTGTTAGGGTGTACAGTGTTTTTCTGGTTCTGCTCATCTCACTCAGCATCAGTTCATGCAAATCCCTCCAGGTTTCCCTGAAATCCCATCGCTCCTGGATTCTAATAGAACAATAGTGTTCCATGACATACATATACCACAGTTTGCTAAGCCATTCCCCAATTGAAGGACATTTACTGGATTTCCAATTCTTTGCCACCTCAAACAGGGCTGCTATAAATATTTTTGTAAAAGTAATGTTTTTACCCTTTTTCCTCATCTCTTCAGGGTATAGACCCAGTAGTGGTATTGCTGGGTCAAAGAGTATGCACATTTTTGTTGCCCTTTGGGCATAGTTCCAAATAGCTCTCCAGAAGGGTTGGATGAGTTCGCAGCTCCACCAACAGTGTAATAGTGTCCCAGATTTCCCACATCCCTTCCAACAATGATCATTATCCTTCCTGGTCATACTGGGCAATCTGAGAGGTGTGAGGTGGTACCTCAGAGAAGCTTTAATTTGCATTTCTCTAATAATTAATGATTTAGAGCATTTTTTCATATGGCTATGGATTGCTTTGATCTCCTCATCTGTAAATTGCCTTTGCATATCCTTTGACCATTTGTCAATTGGGGAACTGCTTTTTGTTTTAAACATATGACTCAGTTCTCTGTATATTTTAGAAATGAGTCCTTTGTCAGAATCATTAGTTGTAAAGATTGTTTCCCAATTAACTACTTTTCTTTTTATCTTGATTACATTGGTTTTATCTGTGCAAAAACTTTTTAATTTAATGTAATCGAAATCATCTAATTGGTTTTTAGTGATGTTCTCCAACTCTTCCTTAGTCATAAACTGTTCCCCTTTTCATAGATCTGACAGGAAGACTAGTCCTTGATCTTCTAATGTGCTTACAGTATTGTTTTTTATGTCTATGTCATGTAACCATTTGGATCTTATCTTGGTAAAGGGTGTGAGGTGTTGGTCTAATCTAAGTTTCTTCCATACTAACTTCCAATTATCCCAGCAGTTTTAATCAAAGAGGGAGTTTTTATCCCAGTGGCCTGACTCTTTGGGTTTATCAAACAGCAGATTACTATAATCCTCTCCTGCTTTTACACCTAGTCTATTCCACTGGTCCACCACTCTATTTCTTAGCCAATACCAAACAGTTTTGATGACTGATGCTTTATAATATAATTTTAGATCCAGTAGTGCTAAGCCACCTTTGTTTGCATTTTTTTTTCATTAAGCTCCTGGCAATTCTTTGTATTTCTCCATATGAATTTACTTACAATTTTTTCTAGCTCATTAAAGTAATTTTTTGGAATTTTGATTGGTAGGGCACTAAACAGATAGTTTAGTTTTGGTAGAATTGTCATTTTTATTATATTAGCTCTACCTATCCATGAGCAGTTGATATTTAAATCTGATTTAATTTGTGTGAGAAGTGTTTTATAATTGTTTTCAAAAAGATTCTGAGTCTATCTTGGGAAATAGACTCCCAAGTATTTTACACTGTCTGAGGTTACTTTGAATGTAATTTCTCTTTCTAGCTCTTCCTGCTGTTTCTTGCTAGTCATATATAGGAAAGTTGAGGATTTATGGGGGTTTATTTTATAACCTGCAACTTTGCTAAAATTGCTAATTGTTTCCAGTAGTTTTTTAGATGATTTCTTGGGATTCTCTAGGTAGACCATCATGTCATCTGCAAATAGTGAGAGTTTTGTCTCTTCCTTCCCAATTCTAATTCCTTTAATTTCTTTTTCTTCTCTAATTGCTGATGCTAACATTTCTAATACAATATTAAATAGTAGTGGTGATAATGGGCACCCTTGTTTAACCCCTGATCTTATTGGGAATGCCTCTAGCCTCTCCCCATTGAGTATAATGCTTGTTGATGGCTTCAGATAGATACTGCTCATTATTTTAAGGAACAGTCCATTTATTCCTACACTCTCTAGTGTTTTTAATAGGAATTGATGCTGTATTTTGTCAAAAGCTTTTTCAGCATCTATTGATATGATCATCTGGTTTCTGATAGGTTTGTTATTGATATAATTGAGTATACTAACAGTCTTCCTAATATTGAACCAACCCTGCATTCCTGGAATAAATCCTACTTGATCATAATGAATTATCCCAGTAATGACTTGTTGTAGTCATTTTGCCAAGATTTTATTTAGGATTTTTGCATCTATATTCATGAGGGCAATAGGTCTATAATTTCTTTCTCTGTTTTAACTTTCCCTGCTTTAGGTAGCAGTACCATATTGGTTTCATAGAAAGAGTTAGGCAGAGTTCCATCTTTCCCTATTTTTCCAAAGAGTTTATATAGGATTGGAACCAATTGTTCCTTAAATGTTTGGTAGAATTCACTTGTGAATCCATCAGGCCCTGAAGATTTTTTTTAGGGAGTTCACTAATGGCTTGTTGAATTTCTTTTACTGAGATAGGGTTGTTCAGGTATTTAATCTCTTCTTCATTTAACCTGGGCAACTTATATTTTTGTAAATATTCATCCATTCCACTTAGATTATCAAATTTATTGGCATAAAGTTGGGCAAAATAATTTCGAATTATTACTTTAATTTCCTCTTCATTGGTGGTGAGTTCACATTTTTCATTTATAATACTAGCAATTTGGTTTTCTTCTTTCTTTTTTTAATCAAATTGACCAGAGGTTTATCAATTTTATTGGTTTTTTCATAATACCAACTTTTGGTTTTATTTATAAATTCAATAGTTTTTTTGCTTTCAATTTTATTAATTTCTCCTTTGATTTTTAAAATTTCTAATTTGGTATTTGATTGGGGATTTTTGATTTGTTCTTACTCTAATTGTTTTAGTTGCATGTTTATTTCATTGATTTCCTCTTTCTCCAATTTATTCATATAAGCATTTAGAACTATAATATATCCCCTGAGAGTTGCTTTGAATGAATCCCTTAGGTTTTGGTATGTTGTTTCATTATTATTATTATCTAGGATAAAATGGTTAATTCTTTCTATAATTTGTTTTTTGGTCCACTCATTTTTTAAGATGAGGTTATTCAGTTTCCAATTTGCTCTGGGTCTATATTTCCTTGGCCCAGTATTGCATATGACTTCTATTGCATTGTGATCTGAGAAAGATGTATTCACAGTTAATCATCAGGTTTTTATGTCCTAGTACATGGTCAATTTTTGTATATGTTCCATGTACTGCAGAGAAAAAGGTATATTCCTTCCTATCCCCATTCAGTTTCCTCCATAAGTCTACCATATCTAATTTTTCAAACAATCTATTTACCTCCCTAATTTCTTTCTTGTTTGTTTTATGATTTGATTTATATAGATCTGATAATGGGAGGTTGAGGTTTCCTACTAGTAGAGTTTTGCTGTCTATGTCTTCCTGTAATTCTTTCAGCTTCTCCTCTAAGAATTTGGGTGCTGTCCCACTGGGTGCATATATATTCAATATTGAAAAGACTTTATTGTCTATGGTACCTTTTAGGAGAATAAAGTTTCCTTCCTTATCTCTTTTAATGCTATCTATTTTTGCTGCTGCTTTGTCTGAGATAAGCATTGCTACCCCTGCTTTTTTTACTTCAGCTGAAGCAAAATCTATTTTGCTCCAATCTTTTGTCTTTACTCTATATGTACCTCTCTGCTTCAAATGAGTCTCTTGTAAGCATATTGTAGGATTCTGGTTTTTAATCCACTCTGCTATTTGCTTACATTTTAAGGGAGAGTTCACCACATTCACATTCAAGGTTATGATTACTAATTCTTTATTGCCCTCTGTGCTATCTTCCCTCTGTTTGTATTTTTCCCCCTTTCCCCCCCTTTTATCCATATTCCCCAGTATTTTGTTTTTGAATACCACCCCCTTCAGTGTGTTTGCCCTTATATATCACACCTTCCCCTTTCTTTCCCCTTTCCCTTCCCTTCCTTTTGTTATTTCCCCTTATTTCCTCTCCTCCCCTTCCCTTTCACTGTCCCCCTTCCCCTTTTCCCCCTTTTACTTCTTGAAAGGTTAGATGTTTTATAAGTTAACTGCGTATGTGTAGGTTGACTATAAGCCAAGTCTTATGAGAAGAAGATTCAGGTGTTGCTCCTCTACTTCCTTCTTCCCCTCTTTTATCATAGGTTTTTTGTACCTCTTAGTGTAATGAGATTTGTCCCATTCAATCCCCTCCCTCCTCCCGTCTCTTTCCTGTCCCCCTATTTAGGGAGGTAGTGTATTTTTTTTAGATCATTCCATCTAAGTCATAGAAAATTCTGAATGTCTGTCCCTTCTAGTTCAGTATATTCTGTTGAATAGAGTCCAAATTCCTGAGAGTTATTAGAGTCATTCTCCCCAGTGGAGTTAAAGCCAGTTACATCCCATTAGATATCAGTCTCATGGATAGGTCATGGATGTCCATCATTTCTGGCTAGGTATATTCTCTCTGTTAGAGTTACATTTCTCATGATTTATGAGAGTCTCTACCCCCCCCCCCATGCTGGGATATAACCAGTTTCAATTTGCTGGATTGCATTTTTTTCCTTTTTACCGCCCCCCCCCCCCTTTTTTTACCTTTTCATGTGTCTCTTGAACCTCCTGTTTGATATCCAAATTTTCTGTTTAGCTCTGGTCTTTTCATCAGAAATTTTTGGGAATTCTTCCATTTCGTTAAATGTCCATCTTTTTCCCTGGAAGAGAAGGCTCAGCTTTGCAGGAAAGTAGATTCTTGGCTGCATTCCAAGCTCCCGTGCTCTTCGAAATATCTCATTCCAGACCCTTCAATCTGTTAAAGTTGATGCAGCCAGGTCCTGCATGATCCTTACTGTGGCTCCTTGATATTTAAATTGTTTCTTTCTGGCTGCTTGCAGGATTTTCTATTTTATCTGATAGTTCTGGAGTTTGGCCACAACATTCCTTGGTGTTTTCATTTTAGGATGTTTTGTTGTGGGGATCGATGTACTCTTTCAATAACTACTTTGCCCTCTGGTTCCATGATATCATGGTAGTTTTCCATCACTAGATCCTGTAATATTAAGTCCAGGCTTTTTTTCCTCTTCAATGTTTTCAGGAAGTCCTATAATTTTCAGGTTGCCCCTCCTTGATCTATTCTTGAGGTCAGTGGTTTTGTTGATGAGGTATTTTACATTTGCTTCTATTTTTTCTATTTTTTGATTTTGTTTAACTGACTCTTGCTGTCTCATGGAGTCATTCGTTTCTGTAGACTCCATTCTTGTTTTGGGGGAGGAGTTTTCTTCATTAACCTTTTCCAATTGGTCAATTCTACTTTTGAAAGAGCTTTCCATTTGACCAATTGAGGTTTTGAGAGAATTAATTTCTTTTTGCATTTGCTCATTTGACGATATGATAGAATTATTCTAATTTTGTAATTGTCCAATTGATGATCTGAGAGATTTATTCTCCCTTTTTGTTTGTCCAATTGTACTTTCTAAGGTTTTGTTTTCTTGTTGCAAGGTATTAATTGTCTCCCCCAAATTTTCCAGTTGATTTTTAAACTCCTTCCTTATTTCTTCAAGGAAGTCTTTCTGTGCTGGAGACCAGATTGTATTCTCCACAGATGTTCCAGGTCTCTCTGGGTTGGGGTCTTTCCCTTCCAGGAATTTTTCTATGGATCCACCTTTCCACTGACCCTTCTTCATTATCCTAAGACCTTGAGTTGGGTGGGGCTGGTTCACCTGGGCTTGGGATCTCTAAAGGCTTTACTGAGTGTAGTTTCTCTGGCTGGCCAGTAGGAGGTGCTGGTTGCCCTCTCTGGGGTGTCTGTGACCTTGGTTGCAAGGCCTTCTCCTTTTGCTTGAGGGAGGGAATTGGAGCTATTGAATTCTTTTGCCTTCAATCAATGGTGGGCTTTACCCTGGCCTGAGGTGATTCATCAGCTGGGCTGGTTCTTTTGCTCACACACCTGGGCCTGAGGCAGAAATAATTTGCATTTGTTTGGGAGGAGGCCTCAGTGCAATGGAGGCATGGGCTCAGAGTTTCTCAGACCTGAGGAGCCCAAAGATGGTGTCCGCAGCTGTCCTGCACCAGACCTCTACCCGCAGGCCCTTCCCAAGCTCCAGGGGGACAGCACCAACACCAGTGCCTCTGCTTCCCCGCGGACCCAAACCCCCTTCATCCAGCCCCACTGCTGATCCAGCAGGACCGGCTCTCAGGCCCTCAGACTCCAGGTTCTGATTCAGCTGTTGGTCTGGCTGATCTTCCCTGGGAGCTCAGACTCACTTGCAGGTACTCAGCCAAGGCTGCTGCGGGAGACAAATCCTGAGGTAGATTTTCCTCTCCTGGCTTTTCTTTCTGGGTTTCCTGTTTCGGATTTCTTTTAAGAGGTTTGTTTCATGTGATAGATGGGGAAGAGATAAGGAGACTTTAGAACTGTGCCTATCTTCTCTCTGCCATCTTGGCCGGAAGTCTCTGTCTTCAAGTTTTAAAAGCTGTCTCATACATTATGTCATTTTTTCTTTCTAACATTTTCTTTTTTCCATTTGTATCTGACTCTTCTCTTACAATGTAACATGATCAATATTGATCTATGTTTAGCATGGTTATAAATGTAGAACCTATATCATATGGCTTTCTGTCAGGGGGAGGAGAGAGGATGAAAAATGTAAAACTCTAAATCTTGCGAAAAATAATTTGTAAAAGCTACCATTGTATGTAGTTGGAAAAACAAATAAATATAATATTAATAAAGAAGAAGAAGAAGTGGTTAACTTGAAGTAAAAGGAATAGAAGAAGTCAGAAGTCAAAGATCTGGCCAATTCACAAAACAGAAAATCAAAACTTGGCCAAATGGGCAAAAATTGTGCAAAAATCAATCAGAAGACCGAACAAAATTGTGTAAATGAGTTAAGATTTCCACCAAAAAGGAGCTGGAGAAGCTTGGAGAATAGAGGAGGGGTCAGCTAGTGAATTGTGGACTTTAAAAACCCAAGTATTGTCAAAATAATTATCAAAGTCTCTCTCTCTCCTGTTTGTTTATTTTCAGTCACACTACAGTCCTTTCTTTCTTAGGGGTTTAGAAAAGTATAACAAGTGTTTGGGGAGATTTGAATTGATAGAGATTTTTTAAGTTCAAGTGCAAATTCCCCTAAGGGAATCACCAAAGGATACTAAATTTGCAAAGAGTTTCAAGCTCCTACAGATCTTCGAGATTTATGGGACCTGCGGAGCCAAGATGGCAGCATGAAGGCAGCATTTCCTAGAAACCCTTTCCCCCAAAAAACTACAAAAGCCAATAAATTATGACTCGCCAAAATTTAGAAGGGTAAAACCCACAGAAAGACTGAGTAGTACATTTTCCCAGTCCAAGATAACTCAAAAGTTCCATGGGAAAGGTGTGTTTCACCAGGACATGGGGTTGGAAAAAAGCCCTGACCACAGCACAGCACAGCCCAGCCCAGCCCAGGGTTGATCCGGAACAGCTTGAAGGGCAGGTGAGAGAAATCTGCTGTACCAGAGTGAGTGTGGAGTGAGGAGTGACAGTCTCAGAGAAGCCCTGCAGTGAGAACCTGCAGTGGGAATTGACGAAACCAAGCTGCACCTCCAGAGCATAGCCCACAGATGATAAGGGGATCAGGGGAGAATGCAGAAATCTCTCTGCTCTCTCTGGGGTAGACTCTGCTGTTTGCCCATACTCAGATCCAGGTTGTAGTTTGATATTCCATATTAAGATAACAGGGACCCTCCTCACAGTTCCAGACATCTGTGTATCAAAGCACAGGAGAGAGAGCATATGACCTTGGAGGTGCTGTAAATTAGTCTTGGACTGAGGAAATGAGCAAACAACAGAAAAAGAAGAATCTAACCATAGAAAATTACTTTGGCCCAATGGAAGATCAAAACACATACTCATAAGACAACAAAATTGAAGTTTCCATATGATATGCAAAACCTCCAAAAGAATTAGAAAATGGGTTCAGACTATGGATGAGCTCAAAAAAAGATTTTGAAAAGCAACTGAGGGAAGTGGAGGAAAAATTGGAAGAAGAAATAAGAGCAATGCAGAAAAATCATGAAAACCAAATCAGCAGCTTGGTGAAAGTAATACAAAATAAAGGACTAAAGAAAATAACATGCTGAAAACCAGTTTAGGGCAAATGGGAAAAAAAAGTAAAACAAAAGTCAAATGAGGAGAAGAATGTCTTAAAAAGCAAAATTGTCCAGCTGGAAAAGGAGATTAAAAAAGTTCTCTGAAATAAATAACTCCTTCAAATGCAGAGTAGAACTAAAGGAAGCTGATGACTTTGAGAGAAATCAGGAAGAAATAATACTCTTCCAAAAAAAAAAATTAGAAGAAAATGTGAAATGTCTCATTGGAAAAACAACTGACCTAGCAAACAGATCCAGAAGAAATAATCTTAAAATTATTAGGTTACCTGAAAGCCATGACTAGGAAAAGAGTCTAGACTTCATTTTTCAAGAAATAATACAGAAAAATTGCTCTGAAATCCTAGAAGCAGGGGATAAAATAGAATTTGATGAAATTCACTGGTCACCTCCTGAAAGAAATCCCAAAAGAAAAAGGAGTATTATAGCCAAATTTCAAAACTCCTAAGTCAAAATTAAAATACTAAAAGCTTCCAGAAACCAACAATTCAACTAACATGGCTCTATAGTCAGGATTACACAGGATCTGGCATCTACATTAAGGGTTCATAGGGATTGGAATATGATATGCCAGAAAGCAAAGATCTTGGTTTACAACCAAGAATCAGCTGCCCAACAAAACTGAACATCCTCTTTCAGGGAAAAAGGTGGACTTTCAATGAAACAGGGGACTTTCAAACTTTCCTATTGAAACAAGCAGAGCTAAACAGAAAGTTTGATCTCAAAATACAGGACTCAGGCACATCATGGAGGGGGTGAACAAGGAGGACTAACTATGAGGAACTTAATCATATTGAACTGCATGGGAAGAAGACATTGATAACTCATATGAACTTTCTCATTTATAAGAGCAGTTGGAAGGAGCAAATATAAACAAGGCCCAGGAAGGAGCTGAATATAATTTTATAATAGAGTTAAAAGATGAAGTCAATGTGTGATAAAGGAAAGTACTGGGAGGAAGAGAAAGGAGAGAAAGAAGGGGATAAGTTTTTTCACATAAGAGTCCAAAAAAAGCTTTGACAATGGAGTGGAATTGGGTAAGGCGAGGGGGGATGAGTGAACCTTCACTCTCATCAGAAATGACTCAGAGAAGAAATAACATACACACTTAATAGAGTATAGAAATCTATCTTACCCTAGAGAAAAATAAGAAAGGGATGGAATAAGGGAGAATGGGGAAGGGAAGGGGGAATGGGTGAAGGAAGAGAGGGAATATTGTGGGAGAGGGTTAGGGTTAGGACTATGAGGAACTTTATATTGTTGACCTGTTTGTATTCCTGCATGGGAAGAAGATACTGATAACTCATTTGAACTTTCTCATTTATAATAGCAGGGAAGGAGCATATATAGACAAGGCACAGGAAGGAGCTGAATATATGGTATAATATAGTAAAAAGATAGAGTCAATGGTTGATAAAGGAGAGTACTGGGAGGAAGGAAAAGGAGAGGAAGAAGGGGCTAAGTTATTTCACATAAGAGTCAAGAAAACACTTTTTTTCAGTGGAGTGGAACAGGGGAAGGCGAGGGTAAATGAGTGAGTCTTAATTCTCATCAGAAATGACTCAGAGAGGAAATAACATACATACTTAATAGTGTATAGAAATCTATCTTACCCTAGAAAAAAAATGAGAAGAAAGGGATGGGATAAGGGGGACTGGGGGGAGGGAAGGGCAGAATAGGTGATGGAAGAGAAAGAAGATTGTGGGAGAGGGTACTCAGATACAACACACTTCTGAATAGGGACAGGATGAAAGTAGAGAGAGAATAGATTAAATGAAAGTGGGGAAGCATCAAGTGGAGGGAAATACAGCTAGTAATAGCAACTATGGGAAAAATATTGAAGTAACTTCTCTGGTGGACTTATGATAAAGAAGACAACTCATTCCAGAGACAGAGCCATTGGAATCTCAACATAGACTGAAGTACATTCTCATTCTCTCTCTCTCTCTCTCTCTCTCTCTCTCTCTCTCTCTCTCTCTCTCTCTCTCTCTCTCCTTGAGATTTCTCATCTTCTTGGGGAGAAAGGGAGTTTATATTTACTATTATAACAAAATTGTTGTAATAACATAAAACAAATAAACCCCAAAAAGGAAAAATAAAATAGATATATAGGACCTTTATGCTGATTCAGTTTTCTAACCATATCTATTCTTTCCAAAATGAACTTCTCTTACTCTGTAACTTTATCACACCTCTCAAAGGGTTTCCAGAATAGATAAGGAATGAAAGCAGTACCTTAACAAGGAACAAATAGACCCCTACACCCAGTTATTTTGTAGTGCGGCTGAGCAATGTCCTTATGAAGAAAAAAGAAAAAAAGATAGAAAATGGAAGCAAGAGAGGGAAGAAAGGAGGTAGTCCCAATTTGTCAATTTTTAGTATAGGGATCAAAGCAGCCTGATCAACCAGCCCTTTTTTAAAATTTATCCTCAACAATTTCACAAATAATAGGTAACAGATTAAATTTAGTGAGCTTCAATATCAACACAGTATAAATTAGCCAAAGGAGATTCATAGCATCAAAGTGAATTTTGCAATATCAGATCTCAAATAATTATGAAAATAACTCTGAATAAAGTTAATAACTAGCTATAAGTAATATTAAAACAACTGAAACATTAAAGTTCTTTTTACACTGATATGCATACACAAAATTAAATTATGGGATTATACAACCAATAAGTCACTTAAAAATAATAATCAAATATACAAAAATATCAAATGCAAAAACTATAATCATCAGTAAAAGTAAAGTTAGAGAACTACATGAAGAAATATGCACACTTCTAATATAACTTTTGAAAATTATTTTGAGTATATTAATTCAATTCATTTCTCCCTGAAACCAAGTCAGGATTTCTATTCTTCCACGAATATATGTTTCCTTCACAAACAAATAGGAGCTATATAAATATAATATTATTAAAAATTTTATCATGGGTTTCTCCTTCTCCCTCTTCCAGAATGTGTTTATAAAATGTTTACTTTTTATCTGACCCTCATCTCCTAGAAAATAAAATATAACAGGAAAAGAGAAAGGTGACAAGAAAAGTCCTTTTTGTACTGTGCTACACATAAATAAAAAGCAACAAATGTCTATATTGTCCTTCCACTCCCATGCAACAACAATATAGTATCAGTGTGATATCTTACTTCTCACAACTTCAAATCCTTCTTTCAAGAACAGTATGGGAGATGCTTGAAAGGCTAACAATGATATATTTTTCATATAGTACAGTGTTTATGAAGCAACAAAGTATAGTGGAAAAAGAAGGAAACACTAGAACCAAAGGACCTGTATTCTAGTACTGACTATTAATTGTTCCTTGCCTGAATATGATTAAGTCACCTAGAATGAAAGAAAAGGGACCTCAGTTTCGTCATCCATGGGTAAAATATTCTCTAACATCACTTCCTGCTCTAAATTTTAAGATTCCACCATTCAGATTTTTATATCATTCATTTCATAGAACTCCTGGAGGAAAGAACTACTTTATAATGAAGTTGTTATTTTAAATAGAAAATGAAATGATCTTCCTATATCATATAAAGCGCAGTTGCCAGTTATGGGAGACAGAAAAAGAGATGAATTGAAATTGAAGTCAAATGTCCTATTTTTGACCTCTGAGAAGGACACTTCATAATTATATGTGACAATAATAATTCTCTTCCATTATGAAATGTTATGAGGAAAGTTTTGGATTTCTTTTCAAATCCAGAAATACATTTTGAAATGGTTAATAGGGAGATAACCTCTTATCCAGGAAGTCCTAGATTCAACCCCATACTGACTATGATGAGACAAGTCACAACTTCCATATTCTATGATTTTAATTTTCAGAGAAATTGCTGACCTACATTGATAAACAGAGTAATTCTTATTGGGTGTTTCCTATACAAATAATCTCTAAATCTAGTATCTACCTAAAAATGATATTTAAATGCCATCAATCATAATAGTGTTGGAGATGGCAATGATGACAAAATTAACTGGAGCATAATATATCTTGTTCCATCACTTCACTATCAAACAGTTGCGAGAAAGAAGAGACAGAGGACAATGTCCAATGGCTTTGAATTGAAGAGGGTGGGAGAAGAGGAAGAGAGAGAACTCATAGTAAATAGCCTGAATTTTTTCAGTACAGTTAGAGAAGGGTAGAAAGTGGGCTTGAGGAAAGAAAACGAGGTTTAAAATCATACTTGTGCAGAGTGGGATAGGGAATTAATTAGGAAGGAAAAAGGGATTTTCCCAGTTGTCAAGGCATGTGAAAAAAGGAGAATAATAAAAGCATTGCTTTGACTCTTAAAACAGATCCATAATCACTCAAAAAATAAAGCCTGATTGAAATATTCACAGGTAAATATTTATATTCACACAGTAAATGAAAACCGTCTTATCACTGGAAATAGATGGACAACATGTAGTGCTTGTTGATTAGCATTTATAAATTGTAAGGCATTAAAACTGTCCCAAATCTGACAGGAAGAAATGACTGGGCTTTGGGAAATTGAATAATTCTTTTAGTTACCCTTCCAGGTTTCCTTGAAACAAAATATTTTTAACCTCAATATTCTGCTGCTGTTTTTATATGGTCATCAGCCATGGAATACCAGGTTAATGAATTTATATATTTCTTACAATTTTTCTGCATTATTTATCACAATATTATTCAATTTAGGATTAAGGATACTATTGACAAAATAACATTTTAAAAGTCTACAATGAATCCTTTGCATGTGACCAATATAATCTATTTCCATTTTTGCTATAATGTAATATTTGGTGGATAATCAAGCATTGATAAATCCAGTGCATTTCACTGATAATCTCTTTAGTGTCTACTGCTATCTCTATTAGGTGAGCTATTGGTAATTCTGAGTTATTTTCTTGTATTTCAACTTGTTGGGTTGCCATAACACAAAAGAGCATCATTGTCTTTACTGTCTTCCATTTACTCTTACTATAGGGGCAGTTTTGAGTAAAACCATAGACCTTCCGATCTACACCTTATATTCATGGGAGTGATATCACATTGGCTGGAATGCTAAGTTACCTTAAGACCAACCAGCCAGCATTGCAAAGTTCCTTCTGTAGACCCTAGCAGCAAGAAGCTGTTTCCTGGGAAACAAAGTTCTTGCCAACCATCACCCAGGCTAATAATTGTCTGATTTTGCCACAGTGAACCTCATGATTCTCCTTCATATCCCAAACATGGATTATTGGTTAGGTTTTTAGTTAGTGAGGGGAAAGTTATTATTTTTTGAAATTTGCTTGTGAAATTGGCTTTAACTCTAAATATTAAGAAAAAGTCAGTCACTGAAGAATAATACCAGATAATATATAAAAAGATAAAAATTGCCATGCTTTTCAAATTTGCTGTGTGATATCAAAAATAAATGTTTTTAATGAATCTAATTATCCATCATTTTCTGTTCAATGCAGCATATCTATAAATCATGATGTAAACACATTCCTCTCTCATTGGTGAGGCTGTGGTGTTTTTAGAAAGATCTTTAATAATTCTTCATTTCTTTAGCAAAAAAACTCTGTCATATAATATTAAGGAGTTTATGGAAAAAATAAGGGAGAGAAAAGTTAGAAAATGTTCTAAAGAATAGAGGAAAACATTACAGTGTTACAGAATAGAAATCCTGAAAAGACAGGAAAAGGTTTAAATGACTGAGAGTTTGGATTCTACTCTAAAGCCTAATTTTTATATTTGGACTGTGTGCAATGTGTCAAAGAAATAACGTAACTATAGGTCCCACAAACTTTTTGACATTCTTTAAATCCCATTTGGATCTGTATACACACATACCTTTTTTTAGTTGCACCAATAGCTCTTCTAAAAACTTTGAAGCATCTAAATTTAGTATAACTGTATTACATTAACTGTGCTTAAATCTAAACAGCAGCTGCCTTAGTCTTGAAGCAATCCAGGCAACCCACATCAAAGTTGATTGTCTTTTCAAGGTACAACTAGGAATATTTTCAGGGTTTTGTGATAAATCTCTCAAAGTCATTTTTATGAAATGCCCATATAAACTAAACACTATAAACTTGCATTGTAAAAAAATCAATATTTTGACCTAATGGTTAACTACACAACTCTCTGAGCACTGAAGAAAATATGTTATAGAGAGAAAACAATATGGACAAATAAGGAAAATATCCCCTGACCTGTTGCTTTTTTCTCCTTTGTTCATAAAAAAATATGTAACTTAAGTAGATCTAACATTGCTAGGGAGGAGAGAAGTAGAAATAAGGAGTAAAGATAACCTTTCTGAGATTATTCAACAGAATTGCAAAATATAAAGGTATAAACAGATATTCAATCCTATCCCTTCAAAAATAAGATGATTTCTGGCCATGATGCCTCCTAATTTAATATTTCTAACAGCAATTGCTTTTGCTCCTCCTTTTTCCTGAAATATATATATATATATATATGTATATATATATATATATATATGTATGTATGTATGTATATATATATATGCACACACAATAACTTCATCTTGTTTTCTTTATAAAGCACACACTGAATTTGTTTATTGTGAATATGTAATTGGGAGTTGTAGTCTTTCACTTTATAATTAAAGCAAACAAGGTATGTCAAACATTTATAATAGTGCAATACAATGTCCTTTAAATAACCTTTTACTTAAAGTACTTGTTTATTAATAATAGCATGAGAAAATAGATTTTAGAAAACATAAGGGAAATCCTAGAGTAGTAGTTTTCTTGACAAAAAGTTGCACAATTTGACATATAAGGAGCCTTCCCAAGACTATAAGTTTATCATTCTGTGGTTATTTATTTGTTTGTTTGTTTCTTTGTTTAAATCTTTGAGCATTGCTTAGTAAGGGCATCATCAATTCATAACAATGAAAATTCCAGTTAACTAGTTAAAATTCCCTTCAGGAATTTTAGCCTTTGTTCTGGTAGCTTTCATCACATTCTTAGTGGTACCAAATTAAGAGAATGTAGATATTTTCAGTTCGATAAATATATTTTGAGTTATCAACTGTAAACAGAACATAATGCTAAGCTCTAGTAATATAAAGTTTAAATAAAATTAAGTCCTTACCCTTTGAGAGTCTAAGGTCTAGAAGGGAGAATGAAACACATTCAAAGGTCATTAAAATATATGATAAAACTTACAAGTGCATCAGAGAGGTACAAATCAAAGTGTTACATGTAAAATCTAATCAGAACTAAGGTTCTTAACAGCAAAGGAATTCTGGGGCAGGTGATATTTGAATTGGATTTTTTTTTGCAAGGCAAATGGGGTTAAGTGGCTTGCCCAAGGCCACACAGCTAGGGAATTATTAAATGTCTGAGACCGGATTTGAACCCAGGTACTCCTGACTCCAAGGCTGGTGCTTTATCCACTACTCCACCTAGCCACCCCTGAATTGGATTTTAAAGGAGAACCAAGAGGTCAATAAGCAAAGAAGGGGGAGAAAAACAACCTAGGCATAGAAGGGATGATAATGGTCCAGCTTTTATATTTACATGTACTTACAAATTTTATATTTACAAGTATTTGAATTGATATGCCAATCAGTAAAGGCATCACAGGTCCAAACTTTCAAAATACCCATTTAGACCTTGTTTTATGGAACTTAGAGGTTCTTCTCTTACTTAGGAATATATACCCAGGTTGTCAAAGTTTCTGACTTGAGACTTCTGTAGTGTGTTTGCTAATAATTTATGATCTTGAACATGTCTTACTTTCTGAGTTACATGATCCCCTTGTGTAAAATTGATTCCAACTTGAATATATTTTTATCATTTCAGATTATAAATGTATAATTGTTTTATTTTATAGCAATAAAATTTAAGCTATGCCTCATTTAATACTGTAGTACCTATACTATTTGTTGTATGATTGTCCCATGTATCGAGGACTCTAACAAATTTAAAGAATTGAATTGAATTGAATAGAATTAAGAAAGGGAATCTTACTATTAGAAATTGATTAGAACAAAATATTTCATTACCTGCTCAATCCCTCAAGAAAACAAAGGTTTAGCTATTTCTTCACCAATTAAGAAGAACGTAATCATGTGTAAGCTTAAGCTTGCTTTTATCTTTTATTTTTATTTTACTAATTTGGCTTTTCCTGCTAGAGATAGTTTAAATTAATTAGCAGAGGGGTGAAAAGATTGGATCAACAAAGCAATGGATCCAAGATAGATGCTATTTGACTTCAATGGCCATAACACTCTTATTTGGTTGCAGGGGCACTTTGTCTTTTTAACAAGCAAAGAAACATTCAAAGTCTCAAAGGAACTGGTATTCTAAAGACAAATAGCAATGTCATACCTTTGCTATGAGAGATTAATTCTAAGACAAGGTGGCTAATTGAGATGTATTTAGAAAATAACTCCATGTCTTTCCCTTCTGGAATGTTTCACATAATGTCAGATTGATAGGTTTCAAGACACTTTTGGCAATTCAGATTCCAAAGAGCATGTAGAGACTTAGAATGAATACTAGTGTCTACTGGCCATGTTCATTGCTGAGTACAAATAAATTTTCCAACAACAGGTGAAAAATAATCAGTCTTCTTTGTATGTGAGTCGACCAATTTTCTAGGACATCTATACTTTCATCCTTGATCCAGTGAATTATAAATGAAATAAAAATCTTTGATATTTCAGTTCAAACTAACACACACACACACACACACACACACACACACACACACAGACAATAACTGACTCTCAAAGAGGAAAGTGAGGAGAAGACAAGATTAATTTCTCTTTTATATGGGACTCATTTAAACACTGATATTGAGCTTTTGATAATAAAACCAACAACAACAGCAATTGATAAAAATTTATTTCTCTTATATGTAGAGCATTGGTACTGCTGAGATCATTCAGCTCATCTCCACAGACTTACCAGAAATCAACCAGATTGTAAGTGTAAGAGTCAGAATTTGAATCCAGATCCTTTGGCTCTTTTTCCATTGCAACAATGTAACGCAACCTCATGTTATATAATCCTTGACCTCTCTATGAGACATTCTATAGAGAACACATTGACTACTACAAAGCACATCTAAAATTATAAAATATGTTTCCCTATTTTAACTACCTACTTTTTTTAAGTTCACAAAATAACTTGTTAGACTGGGTTCTATTTTTGTTCATAAAAATTCACCATAAAAAATTATTAACAAGTATCCCATGTTCAGTTGATGACCAATGTAAGAAGTGATTTGGTTTTCAAGGAGCAGCTGATAAAAGCTTAGATTCATTAAAATAAATTCAAAGGCTCACAGCTAAGTGGTAAAATATTTCAGAGGATCAAATCTAATAAACTACTACCACATCTATTGGGCACCAATTTAATTCAATGCTGCACACATGGTAAACCTCTTAGATCAACACTTGACAAAATAATTACCTCATTAAAGAGATTCTGTAAGTGTGTTTAGGAAATATTCATTGAGCTAGATTTTTCCCAGGGAAAAAAAGGTTTACATAATAATTCCTCTTGATAAAAGGAAAAGGTAAGGTTCTTATATTAATCAGCTTAAAGGAGTAAGGGGAATAAACTCATTCTTCCTATAAAGTCCTTAGTTGTTGAAGGAGTAGAAAGAAGAAAAGGAATAAGAAAGAAATAGGAAAAGACTATGTTGAGGTTTGCTATTCCAAACTGAGTTCAATCTAACTCAATAAAGATTTATTTAAAATATTCTATTTTTGAGGCATTGTTCCAGGTACAGTTTGGAAGGATAGCAAAATTTCTAAGATTTTCCTTTTTGTGATTCTACTTTTACTAATAAAATATAATTATGGATGTTATATTTAAAATAAAATTCATGAAGACATTACTATGACAAAAGAGGTTGAAAGTTGTGAATATTATATTTCAAATTAAGCAGTAAATAGGATAGAAAAGAAAGGCTCAATATCATTTACACTTATTTAGCCCTTCCCTCAAAATTACTAATCTGAGATTTGTCTTTGAACATCTGATACCCAGTCCTTCAAATTCTTAGATTTTACGCTGTCTTACATCTGAAGATTGTTTAGTTGATTAAAGAGAAGAATTTATGAGTTCTGACATTTACTGTCTTCCCAGATTTTAAGGTTTTTGGCTTCCCTACAAGGTCACAAGATTAAGTTAGAGATTCTAAAAAATGAAGCAAGAAGCCTACATGAGCCCATTTCATCATAGAACACCTCTCTCTGGAGTTCAAAATGCTTTGCAAGCATCTTATTAATTGTTAACAATCATCTTAAATAATGAAACAGTGTACCAGAAGTTGAAAACCATTGTAAAATTGTGATCCATTTTAAGTTGTTTCTATCTTTTTAATGTGGAACAAAATGGTAAGCTTCCCTTCCAATTTCAGCTTTTGGGACATAATTTCATTGTGAACAAAGTAAAGATAAAACTAAATTATGCAGAACATTTCACCCATTATTCCCCCTCAGTTTACCCACTCTTTATATGTAGCTCTTTATGTGATTAGTACATCAAAATTTCAACTTGTCTTAAAGTCTATGTATTCAAACATGAACCCCATTTAAGACCCTAGTTTGTTCATAGATCAAGTGAGAAGCCTATGTTAAACATCAACAAAGAGGATATTCCCTTCTTGAGGTAAGACCAAGTAATGGAGTTGGAGGGAATTGTAGCAATCAAATTTTCATTGAAATTTAAACTATCTGTCATTAATAGAAAAATAGCAAGAATGAGTATTAAATACTGTGTGCTAAATGATAGAGACAAATACAAAATGAAATAATTGCCACTCTCAAGAAGCATGTAATATACATATATATATATATATATATATATATATATATATATATATACATGTATATGGCAGCATAATCATCACTCAAATATCAGCCACTAAACCTGGCACCATGCTGCCCCACTTCACCAGTCACCCAAGTGAAGGAATAAATCCAATTTTTCACAATTGTCTCTATATCTCTATAACACCCCTTGGAGATTATGAACTTTGTTATTCATCTGCTTTCCAGTATTATTTTTTATGGTTTCTATTTTCTACCTATGTCTATAGAAATCAGACATCAGACTTCTAAGAGAAAACAATCCCCAACTCCTCTTGCATTCTAAACCCCATCTCCCTCAGTCATATTCAACCCACTCTAAGTCTGCATTACCCTTCCTCTGTGACCTGTTTGCTAGTATACAAACTCCTTTAATGTGGATCATCTTTTCTCATTCTCTATTAAATCCTCACTAAGACCTGGTTCTTCTTTGATGATGCTATGTTTCCAAATTTCCTCTCTAAAACTGGTTTTACCTTTTCTCACTCCATTTGACTCACTGATCCAGGAGGATCAGTTATAATATTCCTTGCAACCCATAATTGCTTCTATACTATCTTTTCCTCCTTTACTCAGTAACCTTTACTTCTAAGAATGTCATTTTATCATGATAATGATAACTATAGAATACTTTCCTCACTCCATGAATCTTTCTCCCACTATTCCTTTAGGTTTTTTGTTTTGTTTTGTTTTTTGCAAGGCAATGGGGTAAAGCGGCTTGCCCTAGGCCACACAGCTAGGTAATTAGTAAGTGTCTGAGGCCAGATTTGAACTCAGGTACTCCTGACTCCAGGGCTGGTGCTCTATCCATTGTGGAACCTAGCCACCCCTCTCCCACTATTCTTAAGGAGATATTAACCACAATTCCCTACCCACATTTCCTTAATTAGAAACTATATCATTCCCCTATTTCATATCATATATAATTCCACCTTCTTCTATATTTCACCTTGCCAAAACCACTTATTCACCCTGAGAGGCCCTCCCCAATTCATCCACCCTCTTAATTCTTTATCACGATAATTAACTCCTATTCACATTTCACTTTCTTCTATTTCCAGGCTACATCAAACAGCCATTTCAATTAAACATTATTTGCTGTTCTTGAATACTTCAGTTCTTTAGTCCCTTGCCCTCTTGTTTTCCTGTTTTTCTCTTGTCAAAACTGAGCCCTGTATGACTCCTACCATTTTTATACTCCTACTTTAAAAAACTAATGAATCTCACTAATAAAACTAATAAGTTGAATAAAATGAAACGAGGTTTAGCATGGTTGTAGATGTAGAACTTAAATTATGTTGCTTTCTGTCAGGTGTCAGGGAGAGGGATGGGGGAAGGGAGAAAAATGTAAAAAAGTGATTGTTGAAAACTACAGTTACATGTAATTGGAAAAAGAAAGAAAGAAAAACTACTAAGTTTCACAATCATGCTAACTAGGCACATTATAAATTCTTTTACGTGACATCAGTTAGGCCCTCACTTCAACAAGTTAGTCCTTTACTTGATTCTTTATCTTTCTCTCATAGAAACCATTCTAAACCTGTTTTCCTTCTTTAATTTTCACACTTTTCCCTTCTTAGCCAAGTACCTGAGTTACTTCTACCATTCTCTTGGCAAAACTCCTGGACATCCTATACCAGTCTCTCTCTTTCTTCCCCCCAGTATTTGACAAAAAGATCTTCAAACTTGCCAAGGTAAACCTCTCCATGTGACTATGTCCCAACTCCTCCTGTCTTCTCCTAGGAAACTACATCCTCAATCATCCCCTTCTCTTAAATCTTTAACATTTTCCTTTCAGCTTGTTTTTCCCCCTTCTTCTTTCAAATATACTTCACTAAACCATACTATCCCTACAATCCTATATTTCTCCTCCATTTTCTCAATAAATGTCTTGAATAAGTCTATCTATACGTTCATCTTCCTTTTCTCTCCCTTCACATTCAAGTTTCAGCCCCTTCAGATCTCATCACTCTCTTTCCAAAGTCACCAATGATCTCTCAAATGTCAAATCTGATGGTCTTTCCTCTGTTCATCATTCTATATCACATCTACCCTGAGACTGAGAGAGGGTTCTGTCCCAGGTTCTGTTCTCTTCTCACTCTTTTTAAGTTTTATCTCTATTTAAATGATATATGTCCAGCAACAGTAATTGCCAATTGGACACTTTAAACTGAATGTTCTGGAGTTATTTTAATATAAACATCTCTGAAACTATAATCATTATCTTTCTCCTTAAAACTATCATATTCCAAACTTCCTTGTTTCTCCCAAAGACAAAAACTTCCTTCTAATTTTCCAAGTTCTTAACCTCAGCGTTATCTTGGACTCTCCCTCAATCCATATACCCATGTAGGTAAATCTTGTCACTTCTAATTCATATTTCTCACAGTTAACTCTTGTCTCCTCTCACACAACTTATTCACCACTTAGTCTATAATAGTGAAACAACATCCATATTCCTTTAATTAATCTATGATATGGTCTCCAATCCTCTCATTAACCGTATTCACCATCTTCAGGACATGTTCCAGTTTGTCAATATTACTCCTATAGTTTTCTGTTAACAGGACACGTTAGATGTGGCCTAAGAGAGAAGTACAGCAGGACTTTCACCCCCTCATTCTAGATATTGTATCTCTAATAATGCCTTCTGAAATTGCATTGGACTTTGAGGAGGTTGCCTTGGTCCACTTTGGAGTCATAGCAATCTTGCAACACACTGAAGCCACCAGATATTTTTTCACATAAAAGCCATGTATAATCCTTTCCTACTTGTTGCATAATTATTTTCTGAAGTCCAGGAAAGAATTTTGTATTAATTCCTATGTAATATGGGAACTGTCTAATGAGATTCCAACTTTTCCTTTTGAAAAGACCAGGACTGAACAGAAAATTTGATCTTCAAGTAGGAGATTCAAGAGATATATTGAAAAAAAGAAACAGTAGAAATGAAAAATACTGCTATTCATTATGTTTAAGCTGACTATATCCATACCTGGAAGAAAAATATCTTGAGAATCATAACTCTACTCGAGGGAAATATTTTCAGGCTGAAGATACCTTATCAGTTGAATTTGATAAAATGATTTTTTAAAAATTAAGACATTAAAAAAGCAGGGACTTGTAAAGAGACTGGAGAAAGGGGTAGGAAAAATATTATCAATTACATCACATGAAGAGGCACTAAGAGGGAGAGGGTGAGAGCTGCTTGAATCTTACTGTCAATGGATTTTATTTAAAGAGGGCATAATACATACACTCAGTTGGGCTTAGACATTTATCTTATTCTTCAAGTATTAGGAGGGACAAGTGAGGAAGAAGGGAAGAAGGGACTGGTAGAAGGGAAGGCAGGCAGAAGGAGAAAGGGGGAAAAAAGGGAAGAAAATAGAGCCAGATTGCTAGAAGGGGGCACAGATTGAGGGAAGAAAAATTGATGAAGAGGAATAGGGTGAAGGGGGGGGTAAAAACAAAGGAGAGATAGCACAAAGAGTAATAAAGAGTTAGAAATTATAACTGTGAATGTGAATGGAAAGAACTTCCCCACAAAATGGAAACAGATAACAGATTTGACTAAAAAACATAATTCTACAACATGTTGCTTACAAGAATCACATTTGAATCAGAAAGATACACATATTATGCTTCAACTGAAGTGAAAAAAGAACAATTTCCCTAATAAATATGGATGCAAAAATTCAAAATAAAATATTATCAAAACTACTAAATCAAGTTATTACTAGGATAATATTCAAGTAGAATTTATACCAGGGATGCAGGGTTGATTCAATATTAGGAAAGCTACCATAATATTGATATTAATAATATTAATAATAACCCTAATTAATACAATTAATAATTAATAATAAACCTAATAGAAATCATATGATTATTTTAATAGATGCTAAAAATACTTTGGACAAAATACAGCACTATTCCTATTAAAAATACTAGAGAACATGAGAATAAATGGAGTGATAATTGAAGCAATAAATAGTATTTACCTACAGCCATCATCAAATATTATATGTAGTGGAGAGAATGTAGAAGCATTCTCAATAAGATCAGGGGTGAAACAAGGATGTCCCTTATTATCTGTATTATTCAATATTGTATTATAAATGTCAGCCTTAGAAATAAGAGAAAAAAACAAAATTGAAGGAATTAAAATAGGTACAGAATGAACAAAACTCTCACTCTTTGCAGATGATATGATGGAATACTTAAAGAACCCTAGAAACTCATTCAAAAAACTACTTGAAACAATTAGCAACTTCAGCAAAGTTGCAGGATATAAATTGAATGGACAAAAATCATCAGCATCTCTATATATTACTAGCAAGACGGCTGCTAAAGATAGAAAGAGAACTTCAATTCAAAGTAGCAGTGGACAATATAAAATACTTGGGCATCTAGGCCAAGGCAGATTTAGAAACTACATGAAAAAAACTATAAAACACTATTCACACAAATAAAATCAGATCTAAATAACTGGACAAATTTCATTTGCTCATGGGTAAGTTGAGTGAATATAATAAAAATGACAATTCTACCTAAATTATATTACTTATTCAGTTCCATATCAATCAAACTTCCAAAAAAGATATTATTGAATTAATAATAATAATAATAATAATAATAATAATAATAGTAAAATAGAAGGACAAAAGGTCAAGAATATAAAATCAGGTAATGAAAAAAAAAATTCAAAGTGACATCCAGATCAGATTTAAAATTATATTATAAAGCATCAGTCAACAAAACTGTTTAGCGAGTTCTAAAGAAATAGAGTGATGGGGCCAAGATGGCAGAGAGAAGACAGGGACTGTGCTAAAGTCTTCTGATCTTCCTTCATATATAATATGAAACAAACCTCTTAACATATATCCAATTGGCAAAACCCAGAAAGAGAAGCTAGGAGAACATCTACATCAAGGTCTGTCTTCTGGGATCATGGGTGAGCCAGGTACAGAGAGCAGACTCTGCCAGGAGCACAGGATGGGTGAGAGCTTGAAAGCAGGACTAGCCCGATCAGGCATAGAGGCAGAACCCAACTGGGGAGCAGAGGCATTAGCTGTGGCACTAAGAGAATGGAGCTTGCCAGCAGGGCTGGAGGCTGAGTTCCATTGCAGGAGAGTTGCAGACATCAAGTCATCCCTGGGTTCCACTGGTGTGCAGGAACTCAGAGTCCATGCCTTCATTTCAGCTGAAGTCTATTCCCAGTACAAACACAATTACAGTCCACGTCTGCCCCAGCCTCAGTTGTGAGTAGCAGAGCTCCCTGAGTTGTGAATAGGGAGAGTAATTACCTTGTCCTAGGGCATAAGCCACCATTATTCAAAGATAAAAGTATTCAGCAACTTCAAGCACCCTCCAGCCCAAGATAGAGGATCAGCACCTCCCCCAAAACAAGGTCTTAGGAAAATGAAGAAAGGCCAGAGAAAAAGGAAAGTCCATAGAAAAATACCTAAAAGGAAAAGGCCCTAACTCAGGAAGAATTAGAACCTCTGAGGAGAATATGATTTGGTCTGCAGCACAGAAATACTTCCTTAAAGAAATCAGGAAGGAGTTTAAAAATCAATTGGAAAATTTGGGAGAGAAAATTAACACCTTACAACAAGAAAACAAATCCTTGGATAATACAATTGAACGAATCTAAAAAGAAAATAATTCCCTCAAAACCTCAACTGGTCAAATGGAACACTCTTTCAAAAATACAATTGGCCAATTGGAAAAAAAATTTGAAAAAGGTAAAAGAAAAAAATTGTTCTCTAAAAAAAGAATGGAGTTTCTGGAAACTAATTACTTCATGAGACAATAAGAATCTGTTAAAGAAAACAAATAGATTGAAAAAATAGAAGAGAATGTAATCGAAAACAATAAAATTAAGGGTTGATTTTATGAAAAAAACAATAAAATTGATAACCTGAGAATTATAGGTCTTCCTGAAACATTGAAGAGAACAAAAACCTGGACATAATAATACAGGATTTAGTGATGGAAAACTGCCCTGATATCATGGAACCAGAGGACAAAATAGATATTGAAAGAATATATTGATGCCCTCTGGAAAGGGATCTAAAAAGGAAAACACAAAGGATGTTGTGACCAAATTAAAGAACTATCAGATAAAAGAGAAAATCCTGCAAGCAGCCAGAAAGAAACAATTTAGATCCCAAAGAACCACAATAAGGATTACAAAGGACCTGGATGCATCAACATTAGAGGATCAAGGGGCCTGGAATGAGATATTCCAAAGAGCAAGGAGCTTGGAATGCAGCCAAGAATCCACTATCCAGCAAAGCTGAATCTTTTCATCCAGGGGAAAAAAGATGGACATTTACCTGAATGGGAGATTTCCAACATTTCCTGATGAAAAAGCCAGAGTTAAATAGAAAATTTGGACATCAAACAGGAGCTTCAAGAGACACAGAAAAGGTTAAAAAAAGGTAAAGGGAAAAAAATCTTCTATCCAATAAGATGGAACTGGCTATGTCCCCACCTGGGAGAAAGATTCTCATAACTCTTGAGAATCATAACTCTATTAGAGAGAATATACTTATCAGAAGAGATAGACACTAATGACTTTTCTGTGAATCAGATAGAATGATTTAAAAACAATACCTCCTTATAAAGAACAGTGACAAGATGGAAGGAGGGAGGAGAATGAATGGAGTAAATCTCATTACATTAAGAAGTACAAAAGACATATTGTAATAGCTGGGAAGAAGGGAGGAGGTGAGAAACAAATGAATCTTCCTCTAATCAGACTTGTCTTAAAGTTAACTTACACTCAGTTAAGTTAAGTTAAGAAACTTATCTTACTTTTCAGGAATTAAAATGGAAAAGGGGGAGGGGAGACAGGGATGGGGAGAAAAAGTTGAACTAACAGAAGGAAGGGAAGAAAGGAAGAAGGGGAAAAGTGAAAGGGTAAAGAAAGGGGAGGGGGTAGAGATAGGAGGGCAAACACACTGAAGGTGATGGTATTCAGAAACAAATACTGGGGAATATGGATAAAATAAAAAAAATGGGAAAAATACAAACAGGGAAGATAGCATGGAGGACAATAAGGAATTAGTAATTATAACTTTGAATGTGAATGAGATGAACTTTCCCTTAAAACATTAGTGAATAGCAGAGTAGATTAAAAACTAGAATCTTACAATATATTGATTACCAGAAACTCATTTGAAGCAGAGAGAAACATAGACAGTAAAGGCAAAAGGTTGAAACAAAATATATTTTGCATCAGCTGAAGTGTAAAAAGCAGGGTTAGCAATCCTTATCTCAGACAAAGCAGCTGCAAAAATAGATATCCTTAAAAGAGATAGGGAAGGAAGCAATAACTTCATGAAAGTTATCATAGACAATGAAGTAATTTCAATACTAAATATGTATGTACCTAATGGTATAGCATCCAAATTCTTAGAGAAGTTGAAAGAGCTAAAGGAAGACATAGACAGACAGCAAAACTTTACTAGTGAGAGACCTCAACCTCCCACTCTCAGATTTAGAAAACTCTAATCATAAAATATACAAGAAAGAAGTTAAGGAGGTAAATAGATTGTTAGAAAACCTAGATATGATAGACTTATGGGGGAAACTGAATGAGGATAGAAAGGAATATACTTTTTTCCTGCAGTACATGGCACTTACAAAAAAATTTACCATGTACTAGGGCATAAAAACCTAATGATCAATTGCAGAAAGGCAGAAATATTGAATACATCTTTCTCAGCTCATAATGAAATAAAAATCTTATGCAATATTGAACCAGGGAGATATAGACCAAAAACTAATTGGAAATTAAATAACTTCATTTCAAAGAATTAGTGGATCAAGCAACAAATTATAGAAAGAATTAATTATTTCATCCTAGATAATGACAATAACGAAACAACATACCAAAACTATGGGATTCACTTAAGGTGGCTGTCTGGTGATATATTATATTTTTAAATGCTTACATGAATAAATTAAAGAAAGAGAAAATCAACTAAATATGCAACCAAAAAGATTAGAGAAAGAACAAATTTAATACCCAATTAAATACCATAATAGAAATTCTAAAAATCAAAGGAGAAATTAATAAAATTGAAAAAACCCTATTGAATTAATAAATAAAACCAAGAGGTTTTTTTTCAATTTTATTAATTTCTCCTTTGATTTTTAGAATTTCTATTTTGGTATTTAATTGGGTATTAAATTTGTTCTTTCTCTAATTTTTTTTATGAAAAAAACAATAAAATTGATAAACCTCTGGTCAATTTGACAAAAAAAGAAAGAAGAAAACCAAATTGCTTATATCATAAATAAAAAAGGTGAATTCGCCACCAATGAGGAGCAAATTAAAGTAATAATTTGGCATTATTTTACCCAAATCTATGCCAATAAATTTGACAATCTAAATGAAATCAATGAGTATTTACAAAAATATAAGTTGCCCAGGTTAAATGAAGAAGCAATTAAATACCTTAATAACCCTATCTCAGAAAAAAGAAATGCAAAAAAGCCATTATTGAACTCCCTAACAAAAAAAATCCCCAGGACCAGATGGATTCACAAGTAAATTCTCTCAAACATTTAAGAAACAATTGGTTCCAATTCTATATAAACTCTTTGCAAAAAATAGGTGAAGACAGAACTCTGCCTAACTCTTTCTATGACACCAATATTGTACTGATATCTAAACCAGGAAGAGTTAAAACAGAGAAAGAAAATTTTAGAGCTATCTCCCTGATGAATATAGATGCAAAAATCTTAAATAAAATCTTAGCAAAATGACTACAACAAGTTGTCAATATGGTAAAAATGACCAAATCACATTTATCCCAGGAATGCAAGGTTGGTTCAATTTTAGGGAAACTGTTACTATAATTAATTATATCAATAACAAAACTATCAGAATTCATATAATTATATCAATAGATGCTGAAAAAGCCTTTGACAAATTCAATTTGACAAAATTTGACAAAAAAGAACCCATTCCTACAAAAAAACACTAGAGAGTGTAGGAATAAATTGTTCCTTAGAATAATAAGTAGTATCTATCTGAAACCATCCCATCAACAAGCATTATGTGCAATGGGGACAGGCTAGAGGCATTCCCAATAAGATCAGGTGTGAAACAAGGATGCCCATTATCACCACTACTATTCAATATTGTATTAGAAATGTTAGCTTCACAGCCCTGTTTGTGGTGGCAAAGAACTGAAAATCAAGTATATGTACTTCTGTTGGGGAATGGCTTAGCAAACTGTGGTATATGTATGTCATGGAACACTGTTGGTCTATTACAAACCAGAAGGGATAAGAATTCAGGGAAGCCTGGAATGAGTTGAGCAAAACCAGAAAAACACTGTACACCCTAACAGCAAGTTGGGGGCAATGATCAATCTTAATGGACTTGCTCATTCCATCAGTGCAACAATCAGGCACAACTTTGGGCTATTTGCAATGGAGAATACCATCTGTATGCATGGAAAGAACTGTGGAGTTTGAACAAAAACAAAGACTATTAGCTTTAACCTGGGGGAAAAAATATATCTTATTGTCTGCTCTTGCTATCTCTTATACTTTATGTTCCTTCCTTAAGGATATGATTTCTCTCTCATCACATTCAATTTGGATTAGTGTATACCATGGAAACAATGTAAAGACTGGCAAATTGTCTTCTGTGGGGGGTGGAGGGAGGGATATAAGATTAGGTGGAAAACTATAAAACTCAAAATAAATAAAATATTTAAGTAAAAAAAAAGAAATGTTAACATCAGCAATAAGAGAAGAAAAAGAAGTTGAAGGAATTAGAATTGGGAAGGAAGAGACAATACTCTCGCTCTATGCAGATGACATGATAGTGTACCTAGAGAAACTCAAAAATCATCTAAAAAACTACTAGAAATAATCAACAACTTTAGCAAAGTGGCAGGAAATAAAATAAACTCATAAACCCTCAACATTTCTATATATGACTAGCAAGATACAGCAGAAAGAGCTAGAAAGAGAAATCCCATTCAAAATAACTTCAGAAAATATAAAACACCTTGGTGTCTACCTGCTAAGGTAGACTCAAAAACTTTTTGAAAACAATTACAAAACACTTCTCATACAAATAAAATCAGATTTAAATAACTGAGCAAATATCAACTGCTCATAGATAGGTCGAACTAATATCAAAATAACAATTTTACCAAAACTAAACTACTTGTTTAGTGCCCTAGCAATCAAAATTCCAAAAATTAATTTAATGAGTTAGATAAAAATTAAATGCACATGGAGAAATAAAAAGTCAAGAACTTCCAGGGATTCAATGAAAAAATGTGCAAAAGAATGTAGTTTAGCCTTACCAGATCTAAAAATATATTATAAAACCTCACTCATCAAAAACTGTCCAGTATTGGGTAAGAAATAGAGTGGTGGATCAGTAGAATAGACTAGGTTCAATATCAGGAAATGATTATAGTAATCTGCTGTTTGATAAACCCAAAGAGTCCAGCTATTGGGATAGAAACTCTCTCTTGGAGAAAAATTTTTGGAAAAATTGGAAGTTAGTACGGCAGAAACTTGGATTAAACCAACACCTCACACACTATACCAAGATAAGATCAAAATGGATACAAGATTTAAACATAAAAAACAATATTATAAGAAAACTATAAGATCAGGGAGTAGTTTACCTATGGAAAGGGAAGCAGTTTATGACCATGGAAGACATAGAGAACATCATTAAAAACCAACTAGATAATTTTGATTACATTAAATTAAAAAGTTTTTGCACAGGCAAAAACCACATAATCAAGATCAAAACAAATGTAGCAAATTGGGAAACAATTTTTAGAACTAGTATTTCTGAAAAAGGACTCATTTCTAAAATATACAGAGAACTGAGTCAAATTTTCAAAAAAAAACAAGCCATTCCCCAATTGACAAATAGTCCAAGGATATGCAAAGGAAATTTACAGGTGAGGAAATCAAAGCAATCCATAGCCATATGAAAAATTGCTTTAAATCACTACTTATCAGAGAAATGCAAATTAAAGCATCTCTGAGGTACCACCTCATACCTCTCAGACTGGCCAACATGACCAGAAAGGACAATGATCAGTGTTGGAAGGGATGTTTGAAATCTGAGACACTAATACACTGCTGTTAGAGCTGTGAACTCATCCAACCTTTCTGGAGAGCAATTTGGAATTCTGCCCAAAGGGCAACAAAAAAGTGCATACACTTTGATCCAGCCATACTACTACTGGGTCTATACCCTGAAGAGATATGAAAAAGGGTAAAAACATCACTTGTACAAAAATATTCATAGTGGCCCTGTTTGTGGTGGCAAAAAAATTGGAAATTAATTGAATATCCTTCAAATGGGGAATGGCCTAGCATACTGTGGTATATGTATATCATGGAACACTATTGTTCTTTTAGAACCCAGGAGGGATGGGAATTCAGGGAAGCCTGGAAGGATTTGCATGAACTGATGCTGAGTGAGATGAACAGAACCAGAAAAACACTGTGCACCCTAACAGCAACATGGAGGTATTGATCAACCTTGATGGACTTGCTCATTCGATCAGTGCAACAATCAGGCACAATTCTGGTCTTTCTACAATGAAGAATACCATCTGTATCCAGAGCAAGATTTATGGAGTTTGAACAAAGACCAAAGACTATTATTTTTAATTTAGGGAGGGAAATCATTATCTTATTATGTAATTTTGCTATCTCTTATACTTCATTCTTCTTTCTTAAGGATATGATTTCTCTCATCACATTTAACTTAGATCAGTGTATACCATGGAAATGATGTAAATACTAACAGACTACCTTCTGTGGGGGGTGGGGGAGGGAAGCAAGACAAGGGGAAAATTGTAAAACTCGAAATAAATAAAATCTTTCTTTAAAAAAAAAAAAAAGAAAGAGGGGTGGCTAGGTGGCGCAGTGGACAGAGCATTGGCCCTGAAGTCAGGAGTACCTGAGTTCAAATCCAGCCTCAGACTCTTAATAATTACCTAGCTGTCTGGCCTTAGGCAAACCACTTAACCTCATTTGCCTTGCAAAAACCTAAAAAGAAAAAAGAAAAAAGAAAGAGAGTGATGTATTAGTGGAATAGATTAGATGCAAAAGAAACAGTAGTAAATGACTATAGTTATCTACTGTTTGATAAACCCAATGACTCCAACATCTAGTATAAAAACTCCCTTCAATAAAAACTGCAGGAAAAATGGAAGATTATATGGCAGAAACTAGGCATAAAGCAACATCTCACATTCTATACCAAGATAAGGTAAAAATGGATATATAACAGGTAATAGCATAAGCCAATTAGCAGAACAAAAATATTTTACCTGTCAGATCTATGGAAAGGGGACTAAAAGAAGACTAAAGAAGAAATAGAGAACATTATAAAAGATAAAATGAATAATTTTAATTTCATTAAATTGAAAAGTTTTTGCAAAGCCAATGCAACATAGATTAAAAGGAATGCTTTAAATTGGGAAACAATTTTTACAACCAGATTATCTAACAATGGACTCTCTTCTAAATTGTATAGAGAATTGAGTCAGATTTATAGGAAAACAAATCATTGCCCAATTGATAAATGGTATAATGCTATGGAATGGCAGTTCTCAGATGAAGAAATTAAAGTTATCTATAAACATATGAAAAATCTTCTAAATCAATATTGATTAGGGGAAATGCAAATTAAAATAACCCTGAGGTACCATCTCACACCTTTCAGATTACCCAACATGATCAAATTTGAAGGGAATGTGGGAAGACTGGGACACTAATGCATTGTTGGTTCTGAACTGATCCAACCTTTCTGGAGAGCAATTTGTAATTATGCCCAAAGGGCAATAAAGCTGTGCATAAAACCCTTTGATCCAACAATACCACTAATAGATCTGTTTCCCAAAGAAATTACATACAAAAATATGCATAGCAGATCTTTTTGTCTTAGCAAAGAATTGGAAATTGAGAGGATGCCCATCATTTGGGGAATTGCTGAACAGATTACAGTATATGAATGTGCTGGAACTTTATTGTTCTATAAGAAAACATGAGGGGGCAGCTAGATGGTGCAGTGGACAAAGCACTGGCCCTGGAGTTAGGAGGACATGAATTCAAATCCAGCCTCAGTCACTTAATAATTGCCTAGCTGTATGATCTTGAGCAAGTCACTTAACCCCATTGACTTAAATAAATAAAAAAAAATTTAAATAATTAATAATGAGAGAAGGAACTTCAGAAAAGCCTGAAAGACTTACATGATCTGATGCTGAGTGAAACAAGCAAAACCAGAACATTGTAAGCACTAACAACAACTTTGGGTAATGATCAACCAAGACGGACTTTTCATTTCAGCTCTACAATAATCAAATACAATTCTAAAAGACCTGTGATGGATAATGCCATCCAAACCCAGAGAAGGAACTGTGGAGTTTAAATGAAGACCAAAGATTGCTGTCTTCAATTTTAAGAATCTGATGCATTGTCATTTTTTTTCTCTCTAAGTTTTATTCTTCCATTTGGACTTGATTCTTCTTTTACAATATAATTAATATAGTTCTATGTTTAATATAATTACATATGTAGAGCCATTATTATGTTGCTTTCTTTCAGAGGGAGGTGGGAGGGAGGGAGAAATTGTAAAACTCAAAACCTTGGGAAAAAAAGGTTTGGTGAATTGGTGAATACTTCCATTGCATATAATTGGCTAAATAAATGAATGAGAAGTTTTGTGTTTAAAAAAATGTTCATTTGGATACTATCTCTCTTTCTCTTCTTTAGGGATTTTCAAATGAGGAAGATTTCTTTGAGCTTTTAGTTTGGAAGAGATTGACTTTTTCCTGTGGACCAAGCTGCCTGAAATCACTTGTTTCTTTGGGGCTTATTTTTCTTTGATCTTAGATTAAAATGTATTCCAAAAACCAAGTGTTCAGGTAGTTAGTGCATTTGGGAGATCCACCAAAACCATCAGAGAGGTCCTGACAGTCACCCATAGTACTGTGGAGTTGTTATAGTTGACAACAGAGGAAGGTTCTGCAAGCAGAGATTGGAAGGTTCTGCCAACAGAGATGGAAAGTCAGTCCTCAAAGTTTGGAAGCAGCTTCATTCCAGAATTGTGTCTCTTTCTGTGATAGAGAAATGCTGGCTGTGGATTCTACAAAGGCACTGACTTCACAAAGTCCTGCGGAGAGTTATACCTTAAGACAACAAAAAGAATCCATGAAGGGACAAAAGGAATTTCAAAGTCAGGAGTCAGGATGTAATATTTTGTAACTATAATTTCAAAACTCATGATACTTTAAATTGCAACCCATTCTCCCTGGGAACACTGTGCGTGCAAAGATAAAATATGCCTAAGATTGGGAGCAGTGTTTGTGACTATTGCTCTTTCTAAATCTTATAAGTAAATGACCACTTTCTAGAAGTTAATAAGTTCTACTCATTGATATAAAAGTGTAGAATAAGCAAGATAGGAGCTTTTCAGTGACAGAATTCAAAGCTACAACCCCACAAGCTCATCACTAGAACTATTATTTATCCTCTAAATACTCAGCCTTCCAATGCTTATGAGTTGAGTGATTGAATTCAAAAGGGAATTACTATATCTATTTAATCCACTATGACAAGAGTAAGGACAAATCAATGGCTATTTCACACTACACCAATATCCTTGCAATATCAACTGAAAATTAGAAGGGCATCCCACATGTTGTGTGGACTCATTGTGATGAAATTATGGAAAGACATGAACAAAAATTGCACAATTTGAGAGGTTTATGATCTTCATTGTTGAATGGAATATCCCCATGACTAATATTATAGGTCCATTTTGGTATAAAGATTTATCACATTGAACTAGTCTGTCAAAATCCTTTTAAATCTGACTCTGTCATTAACATATCAGCTTACTATTTTGACATCATCTGAAAATTTGAGAAGTGTATCATTTATACTTTCATACAAGTCACCAGGAGAAAGATTGTTGACCAACATAAAACCAAGGTCAAATCCTTGAGATAGGCAATTAGTTAATCATCTCCCTTCAAATGAACAGTGATCTATTAAGGACTGCACTTTATGTCTAATAATTCAACCCATTTAAATCCACTTTATTGTATCTTCTAAGTGCTATATGAGATCAAAGGAGGAAAGATCATTATCAACTGGATGGACCCAAGAAATATTCATGGAGAATACATTATCTAATCATGGTTTTAAAGGGAGAGAAGCTTTTAGAATTTCAGCAGACAAAAACAGAATGAAAGGATTGAGCTAAAACTTATTAATGTATCTCCCAGTTCTTAAGCCTATGATTCTACTTAGAATTTAAAGTATTACACGATGAATTAGATCCCAGAAGTAGCTTTCCAAATATGTTGCCACCTTTTCCTAATTTTGGATTGTGTTTTCTCTTTGAAAGTGAAATGTTGGCACTTCTTCTGATATTTTCATCCAGGCTGGTTGGCCAACTGTCTTGATTCTAAAATTCCATTTGTTGCAGTGGATGAAAATGTTTTAGTGATATATTTGCATTTTAGATGCAATTTATTTTTGCCAAGATATTTGTGGCTTTATGCCATAAGAGAAAGATGTGATTGCAACAAAGCAGACATACTGATTTCTCTTTTCTATATGTGCTTTTTATCCATCACACAGAAGCTGTTACAGAGAATGCCTTTCCAAGAGTTCACCAATTGCTTTGGAACTTGTCATGACTCATATTTTAAATTTAGTTAATCTAAGATGACTTGAGAGATATGTCCCATGAAAGACACTTCAGAGGTTTAAATATTCCTACCCCACAAGCAGGCCCTAGTAGTTAACACTGAAAGACTAGTCACCTATTGTAAGTGCATGTTTCAATGATTCAACTGCAATGAGACACCATTGCAACACCAGGGCAATCTTCAAGGTGCATGTTCACGTGCCTCATTCTACCCATTTTTCCTCATGATCCACCTACTTGAATCATTTCAACATTTCTAAAAGACGTTCAATATCCTTTTTATTTTCTAATTGTTCTTTTCCTACCAATCACTGTCAGCCAAAGCTATTAGCCTCATAACTATTTTATGTGATAGCATAGTTTAGCATTATTGATATTTTATAAAGGCACTTGTCTACTCTCACACATCCAATGAATCACAGAACTAGAATCAGAATCCAAGTTTCCTAATTCCTAGGTCTTTCCTGTTTCATCTGTCTCCACATGGATGAACAAAGGAGATGAGAGAAAAACAATTGTCTGGTGATTAAACAACCTGTCATATGATTTATTGGTGAAGACACAGAAGCTGATTTAATTCAGTCAGCTTGACATTGTCTTGTCTGATGTGCAATGCAGATACGTTTCCAACTATAATTTCCTCCTTTGATGAAAGTTGCCCCTTACACTCAATAATCTTCTTCCTTTTAATGTCTTTGAGTATTTGGTATGTTTCAGACAAAATATAAAAAAAATTTCACTACACGTATGCATGCATATTATTTGTTGTTTATCTGTTTAAGTTGTGTCTGATTCTACATCACCCCATGTACAGTTTTCTTTGGCAAGTATATTGGAATGTTTAAATTATTTGTCCAGATTCACAAAGTTTGTAAGGGTTTGAATCCAGATTTGAACTCAGGAAGATGAGTCTTTCTGACTTCAAGTCCAACACTTTATCTACTGTACTACATGCATGTGTATGTATATGTAAATATGTATATATATACATATATATACATATGAATGAATTATTGATAAGGGTATTTAGCAAACAAACTCTTTCCCCATCTGTGGTATTGTGACCCATTAAATAAAAACAGTACTGTGCCTGCCTCCCAGGTTTTCAGATACCTGTGACACTGTGAGTCTTACAACTATCTCTCCCTTTAGTTACTATTTGTGCTGAATTTTGCAAACCAGATATAGCCGCTGGCATTTAATAACTATGAAAGTCAATTTCCCAGGGTACCTAAGATCTTTTAGGCAGTAAATTCAAAACATAGACAAATACACTTGCAGTCCACTAGTATCCTGGAAAAGTTTACACATTGCTGTAGGTTGGCAGTAGAACAAGGTGGGCTAATTAATACAATTGATTCAAAGATAGAGTATTAATTTGATTAGGGTCATGTTCCTGGTCCTTGGGGTTATTTGCTTTGCATAGAAAACATTTCATTCCCCAATTGCAGTATTCTATCCTACCCTAATCAGCTAAGTTTTTGCTAGCTCCTTCCCAAATTTGCTCATATGAGAAATTATAATGTCGGGTCTTTTTAGTTTTAGAGCTAGAAAAACTTATTTTTTCCCCCTAGAGTTGAGATCCCTTATTTAAATGAGCCCAGAGAAGCAATGAGGTAACTAGATTTTGCAGGGGATAAAGCACTGGTCTTGGAACCAGGAAGACTCATCTTCATGAGTTCAAATCTGGCCTCAGACACTTATTAACTATGTGACGCTAGGCATATCATTGTTTGCCTCTATTTCTCATCTTTAAAATGGACTAGAGAAGTTAATGGTAAATCACTTCTCTTTCTTTGTCAAGAAAACCCCAAAATGGGGACATGAAGAGTCAAATAAGACTGAAACAACTCAACAACCAACAAAAAAGAAGCAATAGTACCTTCCACAGTCATTAAGAAAATGAAAGAATTGAAACTAGAACCCAGGGAATAACCAACATGAGAAGAATAGAGCTTTGACCCAGATAACTGCCATGAAGAATTTTCATTTCCTTCCTGTGATAAATGCTCTCCCTGCACCTTTCCTGAAGATTCTCTGCTTAATCAATCCGCCTTACATTACTTCTGATTACAGACCACTCACCAAATTTTTATTACCATAGCAGCCTGTTATCTAAGTAGCTAGACAGCTAAATAATTACTAGATAGAGCATGAGACTTATCTCAGACACTAGCTATATGACTCTGGACAATTCTTTTTATCTAAGCCTGCATTAGTTTATTTATTTATAAAAAGAAGGTAGTGATAATAGTAATACCACTTATCTCAAAGTAACTTTCTGAATCTTAAAGTGCTTAGTTAATTACTAGCTATTAGTAGAGCCTGCATTCCCACCAAATCTTCAAATTAGCTAATGCTATAGATTTGAGGATAACTGTACCTGTTGTTGGATTAATCTCTGAGCTTCCTCTGGCCTACTATGCCACTTTACCCCTAACAGACCAACAAACTGCTTTTGCCCAACATTAAGTTTTTCTACTTAAAGTTTTCTTAGGATCTAAGCCTCTTGACTCTCGGTCTAGTGCTTGTTTGCTGCACCATCTAAGGTTACATATTACTTAGACCTATGGTCTACAAAAATGATTTTTGGTTAACAGATTTCAGGAATAATATCTTGAAGAAAAATATCATAATAGGACCTGAGCAAAGCTATTTTTCCTAGAGTTTTGTCTACCACCTCTTCTTTTGATGGCCTGGTTTAAATTCCCTTCGAGGTTTCTGCCAGACAAAGTATCAAAAACTGTCACTCATTTTTTGTTCTTGCATTTCTAATATCATGCACAAAGTAGGCACTTAATAAAATTTGAGATTAAAATGAAAGTAGGCATGGGGGCTTGTGCTCCACAGATTTGTAATGTACCTATATCATAAAAGTCATATATATTGAACTATTAAGTACATATAATCATATAAATTTGCATAGTAATCAACAAACAGTTAAATAGTTAACATCTATTATGAGCCATGTTAACTTTGAAGATACAAAGCACACAAAGGTAGTTTGTGCCTTCAAGAAGCTTACATTCCAGTGATGGAGACAACATGTAAATTTTGGAATCCATACAAACTAGATACAGAGTATTCCTGTGCTTCATCATTTTAGAGAGGATCAACTTGCAGGAAATTTCCCTTCAAAATCATTTGATCTGACCCTGCGAAGGCATCTACAGGTGGGATTCGAAATTCAATAAATCTAGGAGTTTTCTAGCAGTTAATTAATTAAATGTTTGACCAAATAAAGCAGGATAATTTTTAGGTTGATAATTTTGTATTGACACTTGAAAGATGTTATAAATATCCCAATGGCCCTTGACAGGAAAATGTTCCCCGTTCCTGTTTTAGAATATGGTCAGAAGAGTGACAAGTGGAAAAGACCTATTTCCATTAAATCATCGCCTTCCCTCATAACAAACTGGTTATAAAATTAAAGCAATTAGACATAGTTCAGGAGTCATTTCTGGTTTTATTGGCTTTATATTCTAGTGCCTTGAACTTGATCATCTGAGAAAATTTACCTACAAGTATTATTCCTTCAATAACTTCGTAAAGCAAGGTGAGGAAAGTATAATATCACAAATGACAAAAATGTTAAAGTTAGAAGGAATACCAAATTTTCCTATAAACTATGTGATATTTTAATTGTAAAGAAAATATTAAAAGAAGTAAGTGAAACCTATCCACATTCAAGTTTGGTAAAAACATACAAAGTTGAACAATGAATAACTTTTTCTTAGAGCAGCACAGAATAATGTCACATTTAAGATGTTTAATGGTTTTCTGATCAAAATATCTCACATATATATACATATATATTCTCTTACATATATATTCTGACTTATGCTATTTATATGTTTAAGTAGTTTTGATTTCTTTAGGGTAGATCTCCTTCTCCAAAACAGAATATGACCCTATATCAATGGATACTAATTAGTTTCTAAATAGTAAAACATTTTCGTTTTGGGGCTAGCTTTCTAAATAGGTTGGTACTTGGATAACAGATATGCTATATATCTGATAGCAGATATAGCACTCAACTCATACTAAAAATCTGATGGAACCAACTTGCAGTTATTCTCTTCCCATATAATGTTTGATAATCCAAGAATCATGCCTTTACCAAAATAAGAAAGTCAAAAAATCAATTTACTTCAGCTTAACCATGATTACTTATCATAGTTAAAATATAGAGATAGTGTGAAAAAAATAGTCTTGTCATGACAAAGAAGTAGAAACCAATAAGTGTTTGTCAATTGAGGAGTGGCATAACAATGGAATTATTGTGTTATTAAAAGCAGTAAAAATCATGAATGCAGAGAAACTTGAGAAAATATATATGAATTGATGCAGTATGAAATAAGTTAAATCAGGAAAATAATATACATGACTATAACAATAATAATGGAAAGAACATTAACAAGAAAATTAAAACTAAATGTTAAAATTTATGGTGATCAAACTTGGACCTAAGGAAGAAACATGAGAAGGTACCTCTCCATGTACTATAGGAAAGCAATATTGCATCAAACATGAGATTTTTTCAATATTCAGTATAATTTGTATGAATAAATTTCTTTTCCTTCCTTCAGATTTTGCTTTTACTGGAGTGAACAGGAAAAAATATTACACACTGGGTAATGTAAGTGATGTAAAAACAGGAGATTTTAATAAAATTATTTTTACAAATAAATTATGACTCCAAAGAATTCAGGAGAAAATTTCCCTTTGTTCTGTTTGGAGTTTGGGAAAATATGAATATGAAATGTATACGCTGTCAGACTCATTTTATGTTTTAGTTTGGCTGTGTGCTTTTTTCCTTCCCTTTTTTATTTCTTTTTGTCACAAAGAATGTTTATATGGGTCCAAAGGAGAGATATATTTGGAAATATAAAATAATTGGAATATGAAAGATATTTTAAAAAATTAAAATAATATTTATAACATATATATGTATGATCATTTGTATATACACACCGAGGATTAGAGAAATTAGATGGCTGGATCCAAAATACCCTGATGAAATCATTAATAAAGGCAAAGAAAAATATAGTGTTAAATTCTTGGGGTACCATATACCTCAAGATTTAAAAAATATCTGCCCATATACAAACAGGAATTTTACTTCCAATACAAACTCATATCTCCATATCCCCTAAGACCTGTATTATTTAAATTTTGAGTCAACGTGACCATGCATGCTAATGGTGTGTCTTATTCTATCCCAGACTATTTGGTTAGATTTTATAACCTGATTTGGACTTGACTAGAGATCCAATTCTGTTGGCTAATCCACTTCTGTCTTAAAACAAACAGATTATGTTTGTCAGTTTGCTGAATGCTCTTAGGTTAATTTGATTGTGGAAAGCTAATTGGTTCAGTGTGTTATTTTGAAAGGGGAAAAAATCATTCCAAGAACAAGGTAGATAACATAAATATAGACATATCTCACCCTGTCAGGTATGTTACTATGTGGTATTGCCCAATTAAAATGCAGTCACTGAAGATGCGCATTCTGATCCCCAGAGCTGCTCCTAAATTGCAGAGGGGGCAACCAGCAAAGTTCAGAAGCAAAAAAGTCACAAGGATTTTGTAGGCTTCTGGTAGAAGAATACAAGAGGTATGTGGGTGGACAAAGGAAAACAAAGATAGAGTGTTTTTGGTGTGGGTTTTTTTTTTTTTTTCCTCAGAATGTGTCAGAAAAAAGAAAGAACTATGGCGGGATAACTAGACAAGTTTCACACATCCCTGGTTCCAGAATCCTCATTAAATCTAAGGATGATCTACCATACTGTGAGGCAGACTGAGGATTGTAAAACCTTTCAAGGTGTCAGTTGAAACATGTAATAGTAGAATATCCAAAGAAACTGTAGGTTAGTCAGTGTATTGATTATCCTGTGTACTTCAGAAATTTCCATATAACTGCCTATGCACTCTTATACCTCAATATCTTATTTCTACATTCAGATACAATCCCTAATCACCAGGTATTGCTTTATATCTTCTTTTTTAATGCATATTATTTTCAAAGAGGATGAAGCATGATCCTAGTGCTTGATGGTCGATTTTATTTTGCCAATTTACAAGGAATAGTCCTTATTGAACTGGTCTGTTTCTACAATGAAGTAGGAGAGACCATCTTGCCTGAGCTCCCTATCTGTAGCTCTATTACTCTGAGCTATGTTCCTGCTTACTATCCTGGTTATTTAACTACATTTCCTTCTCTAAGTTCAGTGATGATCAGCTCATTCTCTCAAATTCTCGGCCTGTTCTTGACTTAGTGGAACCAAAATGTTTAGGCAGTTTTAATCTCTTGCCTCTTAAATCATTTCATGTTAAAGCTCCTGAAGCAAAATAAGTGAATAGTCTTAATCAATAAAACTCATATGCAGAATCTCATGGCATCTTATTGAACACTTTCCTTTAACAGCTTTCTGGCATTTAAATAGTGATTTTTAAAGTTGATGTTACAAAGTCCTATAGATACACTGTCTTATTTAATCACTCTAATAATCCCATGGGGAGGGTACTGCAGGTTTATTATACTCTTTTTTTCAGATTAAAAAAAACAAGGTACAAGAGGTTAAATGTCTTGCCTGTGGTCACACAGATTACTAAGTGTCAAAGACAGGATTTGAACCTTTATCTTCCTGACTATTAAACCATGGCTATCACTAAAAAAGCAAGATTACAGAAGAGTCCTTCTAATACTCAAAAAAGATCATATTTCTTACAGTTCAGCTACCCAGACTGTGGTATGTTTTCAAAATGAATGACAACCTAATACCAAAGGTTTATCTGATAAACTAGAGCATTCAGTCCTATAAAAGGCAGACTAAGGAGGAGAAAAGGTGGATAGGAGGAAGAGGGGGAGAAAGAAGGAAGGGAAGGTTCAAGAATGCACTAAAGTGCAATCTGAAGTAGCAGTAGTACAAACACAGACAATAGTCTCTTAGCAAATATTTTGATGAAACAAGTAAAAAGTGCAGCTGAGGACAACCAGTGGTTAATGTGAAACAAAATGGAACTGGGTGACTCAGTGGCAGCCTGAGCACCCTGCAGTTTAGAGGCTAGAAGACAAAGGGGCTGGAACAACTTCCTTCACAGGCAGCAACTGCAGTCATTATCTACAGAAAAGCCTATTTAAACAACCAGCATGGAACAACTTACTGGCATGTCATTGTCACCACATCCTTGCACTTGGGAAGATTTCATCAATAGCACAAACTTCTGAAGGTCATAGATAATAAAAGCCTTGATCAACTATACAAAAAATGTTGATACTTGTTTTTATGGTCTAGTGTATGATGTATATTATCTGCCTTCCTTCCCAGAATTTCTCTGTAGGTACTATTTGTAATTCTGCTCTGCCTGGATCTTTGAACATTTTTAATAGTTTAATTTAAATAATTTGGTTTTGATTGTGACACTATGTACTTTATTTTATGCATCTAAAAGACAAGGGTCCACAGACTTCATCAGAGTGACAAAAGGTCCATGGTACAAACACAGTTAAGAGCACTTGTTTTGGAAAACCACAAACAGAATATGGACAAATATGGATAGAATGACCAATCATTATCACTCCAAACTAGACTAAGATGTGCCTAAACTAATAGGAAGGTTGTTACTACTGGACTATATTGAATTCTGAAAGACTACATTGTGTTACTGAATAGTAAACAATCGATAAGCATTTAAAGCACCTATTTTGTAACAGGTACTATGCTAAGCATTGCAGAGACAAAGAAAGGTAGGTAAACAATAGACTTTACTCTCCAGAAGCTCACTAACAGCATGAAAACAACTATGAACAAAAACATACAGGATCAACTGAAGGAACCTGTCAGAGGAAAGGCACAAAGATTAGGGAGGACTGAGTAAGACTTAATGTAGAAGATGATATAACTGTGCCTGGAGTTAGGAGTAGCTGAGTTCAAACCTGATCTCATACACTTACTCTATGTCCCTCGCAAGTCATTTAATCTTTGTTTGCCTCTATCCTCAAACAGAAAATGAAGATTACAATAGTTTATATTGTATAAAAGTTATTTTAAAGATCAAATGATAGGACAGTTATAAAAATCCTGAGCACATTACCTGCAACATAGTCAAAATTATATAAATGTTCATTCATTTCCCTTTCCCCTAAGAACTTTAGGTGAGACTTGAAAGAAGTCGTTAGTTAAAAAGTTAATATGGAGAAGATGAGAGATCTAAGAAGGGTAACAACCAGTCAAAATGCATTAATTAGGCAGATGATATATAGTATGAAAGGAACAGGAGGGAGATCAAGGAGGGGAGAAAATTATAAGAAGGAAAGGTATGAGCGGGCTAGTTATGAAGAAATTTAAAAGCCACACAGATGTTACATTTGTTTCTGTAGGAATCAGAGAGCCAGTGGAGTTGTTTAAATAATGTTCAGACCAGTTCTTGAGGAGCATGGATTTGAAGGTTGAGTGGAGGATGAATTGGAGTGGGAAGAGAGTTTAAGTAAGAAAACCAGACAGAAGAGGTAATTGCAGGACGCCAGATATGGGGTCACAAAGACTTAAACTAGGGTGGTGGCATTATCAGAGGAGAAAAGGGAACTTATACTAGACATATTACAATGTTAGAAACAATGGAATCTGATAAATGCTTGACTATGGTAGAGTGAAGAAAAAAAGAGGAATCATGAAAGACAACTAGGTTCAGAACTTGCATTACTAGCAAGATGATGGTTTCATGGACAATGATAGAGGAGAGGAGAATGTAAGGATAAAGATAATGAACTAAATATTGGATATGTTGGATTTCAGAAATCTACAAGATATCCAGTTTTAAATGTCCAATAAATAGTAGATGATGTGAGATTGAATGAAAGGAGCAAATGCCGGGGAGAGTTATAATTACATAGCTATAGCTTTTTAAGAAGTAGTAAATTATATTCATAGTAGCTCTGTTTATGGTAGCATAGAATTGGAAATCAAGGGGATGTCCATGAATTGGAGAATGGCTGAACAAATTGTAGTATATGTATGTGATGGAACACTACTGTTCTATTAGAAATAGGGAGGGATGAAATTTCAGGGAAGCCTGGAAAGACTTGAATGAACTGATGCTGAGCAAGATGGACAAAACCAGAAGAACACTGTACACTTTAAAAGTAACATAGGGGTGATGATCAACCTTAATGGACTTGCTCATTCCATCAGTGCAATAATCAGAGGCAATTTTAGGTTAGCCATGATGGAGAATATTATCTGTATCCAGAGAAAGAATTATGAAGTTAAAACAAAGACCAAAGGCTAATACTTTCAATTTAAAAAAAAAATTGTCTTATGTACTACATAATTTTGCTATCTCTAATATTTTATTTTTTCCTCAAGCATATGATTTTTCTCTCAACACGTTCAGTTTTGATCAATGTATAGCATGGAAATAATGTAAAGATTATCAGACTGCTTTCTGTGGGGCTGGGGGAAAAATTGTAAAATTCAAAATTTTTCCAAAAAGTGATAGGTAGAAACTACTATTGCATATAATTTGAAAACAAATAAAATATTTTTTTAAAAAAAGAAGTAGCAAATTATAGTGAATTGAGGACCAGATGTAAAGTCACAAACACATGGGTTCAAATCCAAAATTTAAGTCTTATTATCTTGACCTCTGATAACTCAGAAGGATTTTAATTTCAAGAAGGTCATAGGGGGCAGTTAGGTGGCATAGTGGATAGAGCATTGATCCTCGAGTTAGGAGGACCTGAGTTCAAATCAGTCTCAGATACTTAATAATTACCTGTGTGACCTTGAGCAAATCACTTAACCCCGTTGCCTTGCAAACAAAAAAAAAAAGTCTTAGGCAAGTTGTAATATATTTTCACATGTCCACTAGGCATTCCCAATGTTGTAGAAATAAAAGATCATTTGCAGTTTTTCAAGAGGACATAGTATTTTGTGAAGCCTTGGGCCATTGCTTTCCCTCTCCTCACCATTACTATACTTCAATGGCTAGCTCAAGTTTCATTTTCACCAAGACAATCTTCTCCACTCCTAAATGTAATGCCCTTTCCTTCCAGTGGCCTTCTACAATGTTTATTTCCAAAACTAATCAGACAGTGGTGATATCTTGCCTTATGTGTGTGGTCTCTTTTCATGTATATATGTCACTTCCCTAGTTATATTGTAAGTTTCTTGGTGACAGGAACTAGATCTTATAATTTTTGCACTTACTACAATGTCTTACATTGCAATAAATATATTTATTGATCCTTAGAAAATTCAGTGGTTAGTAAAGTCCTTTGCATGAAAAATATTTGAGAACTCTATTCAAGAGGTGAGAAAGAGAAATCAATAAATTGTTTATCCTGAATTCTTGAATTGATACAGTCAAAAGGATGAAGACCCAATACTGGGCAAAATCCTCCAAAAAATCAGGATTTTAAAATCAAAAATCTTTATGGATATAACAATTTCCTGAAAATAAGACTATTGACATAAGAATTTTCCAATAATGAAAATTCTAAAATTGGGTTTTTAAGCAAGAGAGTTAGGTAATCTACTCTCAAGGATTAGCATATAACTCAACTTAAGAATGATTTAGGCAACTTCCATCTGTCCCATCAGTCTAGTCAGTTTCTTGAATGTCTTCATGTTACTATACCGTAAGGAACTTCCAGATGCCCTAGAGTATTTAATCTATTAAATAACTTTTAAACTTCCACCCTGGGACTCTTACAATTGGTTAGGGTATTAGTGCAACCATAATGATTGACGGTCTGAACAATACTTCAAATTTCTGCCCAATTCCACTGCTATCTTTAAGAATAATAATTAAGAAATACTTCCATTACCACTGATGGGAGCATATAAAAAAACAACTATGATTCCACTGTCCATTCACTATGCTGTGATTTCTCAGAATAAAACCACCCTGCCCACCATGCTCCTCTATGTATTTTCTGTTCCTGTTAGAATGTAAATTCCTTGAAAGCAAATACTATTTCACTTTTTTTTTAGGTTTTTGCAAGGCAAATGGGGTTAAGTGGTTTACCCAAGGCCACACATCTAGGTAATTATTGAGTGTCTGAGACCAGATTTGAACCCAGGTACTCCTGACACCAGGGCCGGTGCTTTATCCACTGCACCACCTAGCCACCCCTACTTCACTTTTTCTTAGCATACAAAATAGTATTTCACACATAGTAAGACTTTAATAAATGCTTTTCATTCATTAAAAAACTCTGATGGGCAACTTCTGGCCAAGATGGCAAAGAGAATACAGGCACAGTTCTAAAGTCTCCTGATCTCTTCCCCATCTATCACATGAAACAAATTTCTTAAAAGAAATCCAACCCACAAAACCCAGAAAGAAAAGCCAGGAGAAAGAATATCTACCTCAGGATTTGTCTCAGGCAGCAGCTTTGGTGGAATTTGGGCGGGTGAGTCTGGGCTCAGAGGGAGGATCATCCCTGGATCAGCCAGATTAACAGCTGAATTGGAACCAGGAGTCTGAGGGCCTGAGAGCCAGACCTGCTGGATCAGTGGTGGGGCTGGATGACAAGGACTTGGGTCCATGGGGAAGCAGAGGCACTGGTGTTGGTGCTGTCCCCCTGGAGCTTGGGGATGGGGTTGGGGGAAGAGTTCCAGAGCAGGAGAGCTGCGGACACCATCCCTGTACTCCTCTGGTCCCATTGCAGCTCAGACCTCCTCCCAAACAAACAAATGCAAACTACTTCTGTCTCAATCCCAGGTGTGTGAGCAGAAGAACCAGCCCAGCTGAGAAATGACCTCAGGCCAGGGTAAAGCCCACCACTGACTGAAGGCAAAAGGATTCAATAGCTCCAACCACTCCCTTCAAGCAAAGAAAGAAGGCCTCAACCAAGGTCACAGACACTCCAGAGAAAGCAACCAGCACCTCCTACTGGCCAGCCAGAGAAACTGCTCTCAGTGAATAAAGCATTTAGCAATCCCAAGCCCCGGGGAACAAGCCCCCCCACAGCTCAAGGTCTTAGCAAAATGAAGAAGGGTCAGCAGAAAGGTGGATCCATAGAAAAATTCCTGGAAGGAAAAGACCCTAACTCAGAGAGACCTGGAACCTCAGAGGAGAATACAATTTGGTCTCCAGCACAGAAAGACTTCCTTGAAGAAATAAGGAAGGAGCTTAAAAATTTGGGAGAGACAATTAATACCTTGCAACAAGAAAACAAAACCTTAGAAAGTACAATTGGACCAATACACAATGAGAATAAATCTCTCAGATCATCAATTGGACAATTGAAAAAGGAGAATAAATCTCTCACAGCATCAATTGGACAAATACAAAATGAGAATAATTCTCTCAGATCCTCAATTGGGCAAATGCAAAAAGAAATTAATTCTCTCAAAACCTCAATTGGTTAAATGGAAAGCTCTTTCAAAAGTAGAATTGAACAATTGGAAAAGGAATTGCAAAAGGTTAATGAAGAAAGCTCCTCCCCGAAAACAAGAATGGAGTCTACAGAAACTAATGACTCCATGAGACAGCAAGAGTCAGTTAAACAAAATCAAAAAATAGAAAAAATAGAAGCAAATGTAAAATACCTCATCAACAAAACCACTGACCTCAAGAATAGATCGAGGAGGGGCAACCTGAAAATTATAGGACTTCCTGAAACACTGAAGAGAAAAAAAGCCTGAACTTAATATTACAGGATCTAGTGATGGAAAACTGCCCTAATATCATGGAACCGGAGGGCAAAGTAGTTATTGAAATTGATCCCCACCAGAAAATTGAAAATTGATCCCCACCAGAAAAAGATCCTAAAATGAAAACACCAAGGAATGTTGTGGCCAAACTCCAGAACTATCAGATAAAAGAGAAAATCCTGCAAGCAGCCGGAAAGAAACAATTTAAATATCAAGGAGCCACAGTAAGGATCACACAGGACTTGGCTGTATCAACATTAAGGTATCGAGGGGCTTGGAAGGAGATATTTTGAAGAGCAAGGGAGCTTGGAATGCAGCCAAGAAACCACCATCCTGCAAAGCTGAGCATTTTTTAGGGGAAAAGAGGATATTTAACAAAATGGAAGAATTCCAAAATTTCTTGATGAAAACACCAGAGCTAAATAGTAAATTTGGACATCAAACAGAAGGTTCAAGAGACACATGAAAAGGTTAAAAAAAGGGGGGATGGTAAAAAGGAAAAAAAATGCTATCCAGTAAGTTGAAACTGGCGGTATCCCAGCATGGGGGAAAAGATTCTCATAAATCTTGAGAATTGTAACTCTAACAGAGAAAATATAGCTAGCCAGAAATTATGGACATTCATGATCTATCCATGAGACTGTTATCTAAAGAGATGTAACTGGCTTTAACCCCACTTGGGAGAAAGACTAATAACTCTCAGGAATTTTGACATTATTTGATAGAATATACTGAACTAGAAGGGACAGACACTCAGAATTTTCTATGACTTAGATAGAATGATCTAAAAAAAAACACTACTGCCCTAAAAAGGGGGGACAGGAAAGAGATGGGAGGAGGGAGGGGATTGAATGGGGTAAATCTCACTACACTAAGAGGTACCAAAAACCCTATGGTAATAGTGGGGAAGAAGGGAGCAGAGGAGAAACACCTGAATCTTCTTCTCATCAGACTTGGCTTAAAATCAACCTACACATACTCAGTTAACTTATAAAACATCTAACCTTTCAAGTATTAAAAGGGGAAAAGGGGAGGGGGGATGGAGAAAGGGAAGGGGAGTGGGGGGAAAAGGGGGAATAACAAAAGGAAAGGAAGGGAAAAGGGGAAAATAGAAAGGGGAAAGAAAGGGGAGGGGTGATATAGGAGGGCGAACACACTGAAGGGGGTGGTATTCAAAAACAAAATACTGGGGAATATGGATGAGGGGGGAAGGGGGAAAATACAAACAGAGGGAAGATAGCACAGAGGGCAATAAAGAATTAGTAATCATAACCTTGAATGTGAATGGGATGAACTCTCCCTTAAAATGTAAGCAAATAGCAGAGTCGATTAAAAACCAGAATCCTACAATATGCTGCTTACAAGATACTCATTTGAAGTAGAGATATACATATAGAGTAAAGGTAAAAGGTTGGAACAAAATATATTTTGCCTCAGCTGAAGTGAAAAAAGCAGGGGTAGCAATCCTTATCTCAGACAAAGCAGCAGCAAAAATAGATAGCATTAAAAGAGATAAGGAAGGAAACTTTATCCTCCTAATAGGTACGATAGACAATAAAGTCTTTTCAATATTGAATATATATGCACCCAGTGGGACAGCACCCAAATTCTTAGAGGAGAAGCTGAAAGAACTACAGGAAGCAGCAAAACTCTACTAGTGGGAGACCTCAACCTCCCACTATCAGATCTAGATAAATCGAATCATAAAACAAACAAGAAAGAAGTTAAGGAGGTAAATAGATTGTTAGAAAAATTAGATATGGTAGACTTATGGAGGAAACTGAATGTGGATAGAAAGGAATATGCCTTTTTCTCTGCAGTACATGGAACTTATACAAAAATTGACCATGTACTAGGACATAAAAACCTAATGATCAACTGCAGAAAGGCAGACATAGTGAATACATCTTTCTCAGATCACAATTCAATAAAAGTCATATGCAATACTGGGCCAAGGAGATATAGACCCAGAACAAATTGTAAACTGAATAACCTCATTTTAAAAAATGAGTGGACCAAAAAAACAAATTATAGAAAGTATTAACCATTTTATCCTAGATAATGATAATAATGAACCACATACCAAAGCCTATGGAATTCATTCAAAGCGACTCTCAGGGGATATATTATAGTTCTAAATGCTTAAATGTATAAATTGGAGAAAGAGGAAATCAATGAACTAAACATGCAACTAAAAAAATTAGAGAAAGAACAAATCAAAAATCCCCAATTAAATACCAAAATAGAAATTCTAAAAATAAAAGGAGAAATTAATAAAATCGAAAGCAAAAAAACTATTGAATTAATAAATAAAACCAAAAGTTGCTATTATGAATAAACCAATAAAATTGATAAACCTCTAGTCAATTTGATTTAAAAAAAGAAAGAAGAAAACCAAATTGCTAGTATCATAAATGAAAAAGATGAACTCACCACCAATGAGGAGGAAATTAAAGTACTAATTCAAAATTACTTTGTCCAACTCTATGCTAATAAATTTGATAATCTAAGTGAAATGGATGAATATTTACAAAAATATAAGTTGCCCAGGTTAAATGAAGATGAGATTAAATACCTAAACAACCCTATCTCAGAAAAAGAAATTCAACAAGGCATTATTGAACTCCCTAAAAAAAAAAAATCTCCAGGGCCTGATGGATTCACAAGTGAATGCTACCAAACATTCAAGGAACAATTGGTTCCAATGCTATATAAACTCTTTGGAAAAATAGGGAAAGATGGAGCTCTGCCTAACTCTTTCTATGAAACCAGTATGGTACTGGTACCTAAACCAGGAAGAGTTAAAACAGAGAAAGAATATTATAGGCCTATTTCGCTGATGAATATAGATGCAAAAATCCTAAATAAACTCTTAGCAAAACAATTACAAGTCATTACTAGAATAATACATCATGATCAAGTAGGATTTATTCCAGGAATGCAGGGTTGGTTCAATATTAAGAAAACTGTTAATATACTCAATTATATCAACAACAAACCTATCAGAAACCTATGATCATATCAATAGATTCTGAAAAAGCTTTTGACAAAATACAGCATCCATTACTTTTTAAAACACTAGAGAGTGTACGAATAAATGGACTGTTGCTTAAAATAATTAGCAGTATCTATTTGAAACCATCAACAAGCATTATATTCAATGGGGAGAGGCTAGAGGCATTCCCAATAAGATCAGGGGTGAAACAAGGGTGCCCATTATCACCACTACTATTCAATATTGTATTAGAAATATTAGCATCAGCAATTAGAGAAGAAAAAGAAATTGAAGGAATTAGAATTGGGAAGTAAGAGACAAAAATCTCACTCTTTGCAGATGACATGATGGTCTACCTAGAGAATCCCAAGAAATCATCCAAAAAATTACTGGAAACAAGTAGCAATTTTAGCAAAGTTGCAGGTTATAAAATAAAACCTCATAAATCCTCAACTTTTCTATATATGTCTAGCAAGAAACAGCAGGAAGAGCTAGAAAGAAAAATCCCATTCAAAGTAACCTCAGACAATATAAAATATTTGGGAGTCTATTTGCCAAGACAGACTCGGAATCTTTTTGAAAATAATTATAAAACACTTCTCATGCAAATTAAATCAGATTTAAATAACTGGGCAAATATCAACTGCTCATGGATAGGTAGAGCTAATATAATAAAAATGACAATTCTACCAAAACTAAACTATCTGTTTAGTGCCCTACCAATCAAAATTCCAAAAAATTACTTTAACAAGTTAGAAAAAATTGTAAGTAAATTCATATGGAGAAATAAAAAGTCAAGAATTGCCAGGAGCTTAATGAAAAAAAATGCAAAAGAAGGGGGCTTAGCCCTACCTTATCTAAAATTATATTATAATGCATCAGTCATCAAAACTGTTTGGTATTGGCTAAGAAATAGAGTGGTGGACCAGTGGAATAGACTAGGTGCAAAAGCAGGAGATGATTATAGTAACCTGCTGTTTGATAAACTCAAAGAGTCTGGCCATTGGGATAAAAACTCCCTCTTTGATAAAAATTGCTGGGATAATTGGAAGTTAGTATGGAAGAAACTTAGATTAGACCAACACCTCACATGCTTTACCAAGATAAGATCCAAATGGTTACAGGACATAGACATAAAAAACAATACTATAAGCAAATTAGAAGATCAAGGACTAATCTACCTGTCAGATCTATGGAAAGGGGAGCAGTTTATGACTAAGGAAGTGTTGGAGAACATCACCAAAAACCAATTAGATGATTTCAATTACATTAAATTAAAAAGCTTTTGCACAGATAAAACCAATATAACCAAGATCAAAAGAAATGTAGTAAATTGGGAAACAATCTTTACAACTAATGATTCTGACAAAGGACTCATTTCCAAAATATACAGAGAACTGAGTCATATTTTTAAAACAAAAAGCCATTCCCCAAATGAAAAATGGTCAAAGGATATGCAAAGGCAATTTACAGATGAGATCAAAGTAATCCATAGCCATATGAAAAAATGCTCTAAATCATTAATTATTAGAGAAATGCAAATTAAAGCTTCTCTGAGGTACCACCTCATACCTCTCAGATTGGCCAATATAACCAGGAAGCATAATGATCATTGTTGGAAGGGTTGTGGGAAATCTGGGACACTACTACACTGTTGGTGTAGGTGTGAACTCATCCAACCCTTCTGGAGAGCTATTTGGAACTATGCCCAAAGGGCAACAAAAATGTGCATACCCTTTGACCCAGCAATACCACTACTGGGTCTATACCCTGAAGAGATAATGAAAAAGGGTAAAAGCATTACTTGTACAAAAATATTTATAGCATCCCTGTTTGTGGTGGCAAAGAATTGGAAATCAAGTAAATGTCCTTCAATTGGGGAATGGCTTAGCAAACTGTGGTATATGTATGTCATGGAACCCTATTGTTCTATTAGAAACCAGGAGGGGCCGGATTTCAGGGAAGCCTAGAGGGATTTGCATGAACTGATGCTGAGTGAGATGAGCAGAACCAGAAAAACACTGTACACCCTAACAGCAACATGGGAGTAACATTCAACCTTGAAGGATTTGTTCATTCCATCAGTGCAACAATGGGGAACAATATTGGGCTGTCTGCAAAGGAGAGTGCCATCTGTATCCAGATAAGGAGCTGAGGAATTTGAACAAAGTGCAAGGATTATTCCCTTTAATTTAGAAAAAAAACAGATATCTTATTGTCTGATCTTGTTACCTCTGAGACTTCTCTTCTCTTCTTTAAGGATATGATTTCTCTCTCATCACACCCAATTTGGATCAAGGTACAACATGGAAACAAAGTAAAGACTGACAGAGTGCTTTCCGTGGGGGGGGGGGGGGCGAGGGAAGCAAGATTGGGGGAAAAATTGTTAAACTCAAATAATATCTTTAACAAAAATAAATTTAAAAAACTCTGATGATAATATGATTAGAGCAGAAAGCCTGATGAAAAATTTGCTTATTACAATAAACGTTCTTAATCTTTTTTTCCTCAAAAACTCAATAGTGCTCATAAAACAATACAATTTCCACATGCTATTCTTCTACTGCTAAAATATACTTTCATATCCTGATTGCTCTTACAAACAACATAATTTTAATACCTGAGTCTTCCCAATCCTAATCCCACTATTTATTTTTTCTGCATATCACTGTAGTCAATGTATTGCATGAATGGGAAATTCTGTTCTGATGTCTATTTTTTAAAATCCAAGTGAATTCTCCTCTATTAAATTTCATATAGTTAAATTTCAGTCTGCTATTGAACTTGTCAAAATCAATTTGAGTTCCAATTCTATTTTCCTCACTCAATTTTATTGCCCCCACTCAAATTGGTATCATCAACAAGCTTAATAAGCACATTCTCTAGTACCTTGATAAAACTGCTGATGAAAATATTTGAATGTTCTTGAAGCAGTATTCACTCTGAGAGAATGTGACTCAATATATTTTCCTTTCACCCAATCTCACAAAGCCAAAGGTTGACAAGTAACTAACCAATCATCCATTCATGCAGTTAGTTAATTATTGAATATTGCTCATGGGAGATTTTAATCTCAGTAAAGAACTGATGGCAATATTTGAAGATACAAAGAATAATACCTTTTTTCATAGTGTTTACTGTACAATAAAAGAGATTAGACATTCTCAAAAGTAACTGTAATACAAATCCAAACAAAGTTTTCATAAGAGAGACAAAGTGCTATTATAACAAAGATGAAAAGATCATTATCTCTAGTGAGGGGGTATTCAAGGTATTCAAGACATGGCTCAGGGAAGGTTCCAAAGAAAGTCATTTTTACCTAATATTTGGAGGATGTGTAGAAATTCAACAGGTATGGCAGAAATGAGAGAAAAGAAGAAAGTCATTCTTGAAGGAACATCAAAGATCTAAGGCAGAGACATGTGACATGGTATAATGTGTTGAGGGAAAGACTAAGTTTGGGATTACTAACTTGCAGGAAAAAAATATCACTCCCTTCCCACTATAAGACTTGTAGTTGAGAACGTGTGTCTCATAGGCATTCTCAAATTGCCTTCCCTCCCCCAAACTACAGGTCTTTGTTTTAGCTATACTGTAAATATATTCACTTTGTTATACAGAAAATAGAAATTGTGTAAGAACCCCTCTATATCTCTTACTTTCTCTGTCTCTGTACATTGAGAGAGACATAAGGTATTGGAAGAAAACTTTGGGCAATAAAATCCCCCCACAAACCCTCATCATACCATAGCTGAAAAGTGATCAACCAGCTTCTGTCTAAAGACCTCCAAAGTAGGGGAGCTTCTTAACTGTAAGACATTGCATTCCAGTCTTGCACACCTCCAATTATTAAGAAGTGATTTCCTGATATCAAGATAAGTTAACCTCTCTGCAACTGTCCCTTGTCAGTCAATTAACATTGACATTTGTCAGTCACTCAACTTGTAGGAAATGCCAACCATTCACCAGGCTCTTTGTTAAGCTATATTGCTTCTGGTTCATTTCTCTGGAGTTGAACAAAACATCGTCCAGATAATAATTCTTCAAATTCTCAAAAACTGTTGTCATCTTTCTCTCTGTGTCTTCTCTTCTCTAGAATCAATATGTACACTTCATTCAATTGATTCTTAAAAAACTCAAGGACTTTCACCAACTTGCTGCTCTCCTCCAGGCACTTTCAATTTTACCACTGAGAGAAAAAGGTTATTGTCTATTATACTAATAAGCCAATATTAATTTGAATTCCAGGTCACTCAGTCAGTCTTGGAGGGCATGAGTGATGAAGGATATTTCCAAAATCCCTAGAGTACATGCTCCTCATCAATATAGGACAGGATTCTATCCAACTGGGAGACCTCATTTCTATCTGAAGTATAAACAGAGTCTAATCTAGGTAAATTCTTTCCTTGAGAGAATAAGCTTATATCCTTGTATACTTCTATTGTAGTTTAGGGTGATCCAGCTCTTGAAGGACAAAATCAAGCAGACTTCTTTGACCAGATAACTGAAAGTGGCTGAGTCTCATGATCAAGTCACATTCTTAGCAGGAAAAGTTAAAGACTTTTAGCCCACTTCTTCAATTAAATTGTCCACCAATCAGGATTGATTCTTCCTGTTAAGGCATTCCTATTAAAAAAATATTTAAGGCATTAAGTGTCTCCATTAGGTGTACTTAGTTATCAAAAGAAATCATTGATCACCAATTTATTGATTATTAGCTCCCCAATTAATATATTGATTATTAATTACTCAGAAATTTTTGTCTCTTGTGCTTTTCATTCACCTCAAATGTCTTCCTTAGTTTTTTTTGCACCAGAATTAAAAGTCATATTCTAGATACAATCTACAGAGGGAAGATACAGTAGGAATGTTACACAAAATTCCAGCAAGCTTGTCCCAAATTGATTTCATTTTTTTTGGTTGTCATACCATACTGTTCATTATTCCTGAGCTTGCAGTCCACTGAAACTGAGATCTCAAGAATAAATGTTATTTAACCATGCCTCTCACATCTTATACCTATGAAGCTGATTTTTTCTGTATCCAAATGTAAGATTACATGTGTCCTTACTGAATTTAATTTTGTTAGATCCATCTGAATTATTTCAGTTTCTTGCTTTCATCCAGCATATTACTTATGCCTCCCAACTTTGTATAATTTGCATATTTGTTGAATATTCCATATAATACCACTGTTCAAACTAGACCCACTACCTAGTCACATTATCTCATCTCAACTGAGATCTTAGATATTGCACAGCAAGTCTTTTATTTCTGCATTTATTGGTTCTCTGTCCCCTCCCCTCAGAAGTTTTTCCACATTTTATTTCATTTTTTTACTTAAACTCACAAATGGTACCTCCAAACCCCTCTTTCCTCCTGTTTTTGGAGAGAAACTCAGGTTATACAAATAGCACTCCTTCATTTCCCTACCCATGACTCCAAACTTTCCTATATATGCAATCACCCTGTCATCCCTTTTTTCCTCCTATTCAGGTATAACCCTTTTAGTTATTCTCTCCATCTATGTCATTTCATCCACTTGCCCATCGAGTCTTTCTTTTCTCTCACTCATCTTTAACCTCTCCCTTACAACCAGTTTGTTCCCTGCTACCTACTAACTTGCTCATATCTACCTCATCCCCATTTCTGTCAAGGGTGTCCTTCAGAATCACCAGTGTTTAAATTTGCAGAATCAACTTAAACTTGTCATTTATCTTCACCTTGATAGTCAATCAATTGTCAAGTTTTGTTGAAAATAACTACAAATTTTTTCCTAGACATACCTTCTTTCTATTCAAATGAATACCACTCTACTTCAATCTCTCAAGTCTCTTAACTGCATGATTGCCAGTTACTAATTTGATCTCCCTGTATTTTCACCACCACTGTCTTCTCATTCCTTTGCAGTTTAACTCCTGACTCCATTACAATTGAAATTGCTCTTCACAAATTAGTACCTTTGCTGACCTCTGTTCAGTATAAGTTACTGTTCCTCTAAAGGATTGTTCTTGAAAATCATTTATTCTGTTGCTGAAATGATGAGGAAAAAGCACTTTTGCCCAGAGTAAAACAATAAAGGATGCAAAATATTGTCTCTTTCAGTTTTAAGTATTAAAAGCTTAAAATTTCATTACAATATTGGGTAATCCCATGTATATTTGCTGTTGTTTCCAATAACTGAAAATGTAAACCTAGAGTAGGGAGCAAACTACTTTAGCTTTTTGAAAATCATAACCATGTTTACTAAAGTCATCACTGTTGTCCCAAAGACCTCAAAGCTTTCAACCCTCTCCTGAACCCTTTCAGATCTATCAAATTATGAAAGGAAACTTGCCTAGATATAAAGGGTTCTTTCTTATGTTCTTGTGAGTCAGATCTTATGGAGTAATAAGAGTCAACTGCTAAATTTACTGTGTGAGCATTAACACTTTGAACATCAGCAAATGTGATCATTTAAGACAATTTATTGTGCTTTTTATTAGCTATATTTAAGACAGTGAAGGAGAATATGTATAAATTAAACTGAAAAGTATGTCACACTTACTTTTTCAAAAGCCAGATTTTGTTAGACATTAACCAGTACACCTCTGACACGTACCTTATCACCACATCCTCCATCACCCATGACCTGGTATGAATTGCTCTGCATACTGTTGCTCTTTGCATTCCATGTAAATGAATAAGTTATATTCAATAAATATTCTTAAGCATGTCATTTTGCCCTAGTCGTTTTCTTCACAAAGTAGGGTCTCAACCTAAAACCAATCCACCTGAAATCCTCACATCTTGTGAAGGATACACTACCTATTCATCTACACCTATAAACTTGGACCTAATCTCTAAATAATCTGTCTGTACAAAAGACATTCTCCATTGCATCAAATTCAGACTGTTCCAGCTGAATGTTATATTTTGAATCTTGAAACTATATTTCTATCCACTACAGTTCTACTTTTAATTTTAAGTGCTGTCACAGGAGAATGATGAGTAGATCCCCACAGCATTGCACTATTTCCCCTATCATTTCTGTACAAGTCTCATTTCTACCTTCATACTAAATTTAGTCTACTATTTATCCCAGGCCTCTTCATTCCTATGACACAAGATAGAGTTGCTATTGTATGCAGAAATCTGAATCATTGAGCTCTATTGAGACTCTCTTAGGTGGAGGTGACAGAAACTACTGAGGTACTTCCTTTAACCATTAAATCTGAAGGCTCATTATGGAACTATCAGGAAACTTCTTGCACACACACACACACACACACACACACACACACACACACATACACAAACTGTTGATGCAATCTAAGGGATAGGAAAGAATTTCCAACAAACCCTCACCATACTCAAGCTAAAATCAATTTTGATTATAAAAGTATCACTACTTCATGTTAGGATGAAGGCTAATTTTAATTTACATATAGCTAAATGTTACAAGGATGATGTAAAAATATTAGTATGTTAACCTTTGAGAGTTAAGATTTTCTTTTATTATTAATATTCCTATTCCCTAGAATAGTTTGGCACATAGCATATTCTTAGTAAACGTTTGGTGAGTGATCATTTAAGAGTTTATTTTTTCAATTGTAATACCATTTTATAAATTATTAGCATAATAATTATTAATAATATTTATTAGAAATAATTAGCATTTTAGAAACAACAGGAACATATTTATATGATGCTTTAAGATTACAAATCACTTTCTGATAACAACCCTATGAGAAGAGTGCTCTTGTTAGTTGTAGCTTAGTTGTTTTTCAGTTGGGCCCAACTCATTGTGACTCCTTTGGGATTTTCTTGGCAAAGCTACTGAAGCAGTTTCTCATTTCTTTCTGCAGTTCATTTTACATATGGGGAAAATAAAGTGAGCAAGGTTAGGTGGCTTTTCAGGGTCATATAGATGATAAATGTCTAAGGTCATATATAGACTGAGGAGGAAGAGTCTTCTAGACTCCAGACTTTGCCACCTAGTTGTCTTATGAGGAAAATAGTGTAAGTAATTTTTTACAGATGAGGAAACACAAGTCTGCAGGAATACACTTACTTGTCCAAATTCATACAGTTATTATTAGTCTACCAAAGGAAGTCTCAAATTGAGATGTTCTGATTCAAAATCAAGTCTTTTCACTACCTTTTATCATAGATATTAAAAATGAAAGATGAAAATTTTCACTGTCATTGGTAGCAGTGAATAGACATATGATGGCTTTTCTAAACTTTTGATCTTTGTCTCATTACTAGAAGGAAGAAGGAATGTCAACACAATTGTTGGATATTTTATTCATGTTTTCTTATAATAAAAGAAAGAGTATGGACTCTATTCCCAATGAGAGTGTTTAGCACTCTGAGAGAGAGAAGTGATGGGAGCAGGGACAGCTATCCAGTAATAACAGGCCTTAGTATATGTCTGTCAGTTTGGCTTAGCAAACAAGAGGACATTTAAGAATGGATTAATGGTGACCTCAAAGTCAGAGCTTAATGAGAGCCATCAGGGAGAAACTAATAGAGGCCTGGACTCATAGAGTTGGGCCAAAAGTGTCTAAAGCTAGTCTAGGACCACAGTTCAATTAGGAAATATGTCTAACAAGATGAGAGAATGCAATTCAAAGAATTTGTTTAGATGTGATTTCTGTTATGCAAACTTAAATCTCTAATATAGGGATGTTTAAAAGGTCAATAAGTAAAATTCAAGCAAATTTTCAGGAAGGAGGGAATTATAGTATATCAGAGCCGTAGCACCATTGTTGCAGGAAGTAAATCAATTTATGAAGTATATGTTTGGGTAAACTAAAATCAATATAAATATTTGACCACTTGAAAATTCCAGGATCCTTCACAATGCTCATCTAGTCATGTTCAAATGTGATACTTCTGCATGGCTGAGGTCCTGAAATATTTCTGGATAGAGTTTTTGGTTGGCTTATATCAATAGCACTAAAGCCATAATCCCCAAGTGTCTCAAGTTGAAAGAAAACTATAAAATTATAACAAAGAGAAAGAAAGTTGAAAGAGATTTCAGAAGTCATCTAATTCAATCCATTACCAACCAAGAAGTACTCTGAGTTCATATTCAGACCCAGATATTAAATGTGTGACCCTAGGCAAGTCACTTAACACCATTTGCCTCATCTATAAGAGTTGAAGAAGGAAATAGCAAACTACTCCAGTATCTTTGCTAAGAAAATCTCAAATAGGATCATAGTCAGACATGACTAATCAACTAAATAACAATAATATATATAAAACAACTGTTACATATATATATATATATATATATGTATATATATATATATATATACACATATACACATTCTCTCTCAAAGCAGATAAACACATTTTTGGGTAGTTCTTTTTTGTTTTGTTTTCCTTATATGGAGCCAAAATCTTTCTCCTTCTAGCTCCAAGTTGTAAGGGTTCAAAGAAAGGTAAAATATAATCTCTACTTTCAAATATCTTAAAATCTAGGGCTCATTTAGCCAGTATGTAACAAAAGCAAGACTTGGACTCAAGTTTTCTCAATTTGTAGTTCAACAGTCTCCAGTGTCAGACCTTCTAGGAAAAAAAATATTAAAGTCAGCATTCTCTCTGTTCATGTCTGTGTCTGTGTGTCTGTGTCTGTGTGTCTGTGTTTGTGTATTTTTCATGCTCAATTTCAGTCCGAGAACAATGGTCATAAAAACCAGCCGGTAGTTTGTGTACTTCTGGAGAATGAATGCTTTAAAAGAGAGAGATGATTCTGTAACAATATCAAACATTTTCTATACTTGCTACAGAAGGCTGACTCCCTAAGTGCAAACATACAAAAGATTAATGGTTGCTTCACACTCACAATTCAGTATGTGGTAATGCCAGATGCAGACAAATTGAAGTCAGTTCAGAATAGATCCATGGAGATGATTGAGGGCTAAGGAAAAGACATACTACGAAAGGCTAAAGGGGCTGACTATGTATACCCTTTCTAGTAGAAAAGTAGGTTCTATCTATGGGTGTCAAGCAGGGAGAGAGTTATTGTGCCTGTTGTAAGAGCAAATGATTTAACATAATGAAAGGAGATTTCAATCATTTAGACTTGAAAAAATCATAAATTTTCATAACCAAGCTTTACTGAAAATCTGGAGAGAAAGCAATATAAGAATCAAACATCTTTTTAGAACTTTTATAATGAAATGTTCCTTCACAATACATAGGATGCTATTAACCCCCCCAAATGGGAAAGGGAAGAGACTCTAGGATAGAGAGCAGCTCTTTAATAGTTGAATTTAGGAGTCTAAAGTAAATTGATGGGCTTTTAAAAGTACAACCTGGCTAATTTATTCCTTCATTCTGAGATAACTAATTGAGAGTCTTGAGTTCATTAGGGGTGTCACCTGGATTTCATTTTGAGAGATCCTACCTCTTTTGCATAGATATGAAAGATTACCTCAGGTCCTTTGCTCTGTATAAGACAGCTTATAGCTCTAATTAGTGTGAGGGGGGATGGATCTGTATAAAACCAAGCTGAAAATATTGTTAATTATTCTATTCAGAAGAAATGTCCTTTTCTAAAACAAATCTTCCTAAAACAAAAAATATTTTATTTAAGCTTATAATTAGATGTAGCAAAGGCAAAAAGAGGTAGAGGTTTATCACAGAACTTGTATATCAGATAATAGATTCTGGAAAGCCACTGAGGAGGAACATTACATTGAACAATAAATTGGGAATTTAGAATGAAAAAATGAAAGTTGGGTAATGCTGTGAATTTTCCCCACCCACCCAAGTTTCCCCCCTCTTGGATATCCAGGACCCATCTTTTTAACAGATTTTGATGATTCTGCATTAGTCAAGAAATTGTGCAATCCCCAAAGAAGTTAATGACCCCCCAGAAAGACAATGGGAATGGCACCTGGTGAGTAAAAGCAAGTTATATAAAGGTTTCCACCAAAGAAAGGATAAATAACACAAATGACATTAACAAAGAAATGTGTGACTCAAGAAAAGAAAGTATGTCAGTTTTCAGTTTTATGATGAGTGAGGTATGCCTGATGAACAACAACCTATGCACTTCTCTGATATCCACAAAATAATAACTGATCTAGGAAGAAATGTCAGACATGCTACACTGAGAACAGCAGCAGTATGGACTATAGTCTGAACCATACAGGAAATATAAATGGGAAATATTTAAGAAGATAAATAAATAATGCAATGAAACATAGATAATGATACTATGTGGTTTTCTAAGTCAATATGTGACACACAGGAATTCCTATTATGGTCTAGTGGTCCTTATTTCATTTTGAGTTTGACATCACTAAGTAGAGGAAAGCCCCCAGCATGTTGAGTAGATCCCCTACTGGAGATATATGGAAGGATGGGCAAGATATATACAGAATGGGAAAACACAGATTGATAGCAATTAGCACTACTAGAGTGAATACTCACATTGATGAGATCATGGATCCATCAGAACATAGAAGTGTGGAGTTTACCTGACTATAACCAATAAATCAGAGGATCTTAACATGAATTCTCCAATGATTCTACAGATAAATTTAAGAAGATCCATGAATTTGGAGAGCAAAATATTACATCTTTATTTCATTATAATTGATATCCTTTATAATCCTATTTCATTCTATGCTTTAAAAAATTATTATAAGACTGGGTTCATATACTTAACAAACTAAAAAGGGGTTCATGCCATGGCACCCCTGGATCAGATGTTTTCCAAAGAAGATAAACATTAAACAAATCATATTATAGTTGCCCTTAAGAAGTCTTTTATAATAAATGTGTGTAAATTGCTTTGTAAATAGAAATTTTCCCCTATAAAATCATCTTATACTTTATTGTGTTGATCTGCATGTTCATACATTTGATTTAGTCAATTAAGATTCACCTATTCCAAGACTATTTTATATATTTTATGTATATACATAAATATTACATATAATTATTTATTTAAAAAGAAATGTAGTAAAGAATTTGAAAAATGCTAGTACCAGCTCATTTTAATGAAAGTGGGGATGGGATGTAAAGGATATGAGCTTAATACTAAAGTTTTGAAATAAAATACTCTGAAAAAAGTCAAAGGCATATTTTCAAAAAAAAATATAAGCAGTAGGCTATGAAACCTGAATACTTTTGCAACTCTAAGAATTTATGGATCTGACATTAAAAATGCTATACTTGAACAAAAAATTCACCCATTCTAACTGATAAATATCTTTGAATGCCCATAGTGAATTTTATGACAATATGTAATAGATTGAGTTCATGGTAACATTCATACAAGTGAATTGTAAGTGAAAATTTTAAAGTATTCAAGAATTTAGTACATATATTTGTGATCTTCATTTCCATAATGTCCCTTTCATCAAATTTTAGAAAATCATTTTACAATTGTCTCTTTCCCTGAATTATGTGCAACCTTTAGTTTTATTATTGTGTGTTACCATGGCGAGTCAGTCAGGCATTTGCTATTTAATATAGATATGATTGACATTTAAAAGAACCCCTGATGGAAACTTCTGAAAAGGAAAGAACCCTTTTGAAAGCAAATATTTACACAAAATTTTCATATTTTAAGTATTCATCCTTTGCTTTGAGTTTCTTGAAGAAGGAAACATCTCAACATGTGTTTCCTATTTTAGTAAATGTATTTTATTCTAATTCAATATAATGTAGACTTAATAGAGAAGAAACCTATTGCCAATCCACTATTCTGAGAATAATGACTCTATTGTTGTTCTGTAAACAACATGCTTAAATTTTCATTAAGAAGCATGATTATGTTCACAGAAGAAAATCATAAAATGAAATCACCATGGAACTATCCAAACATTTATGCAAATATTACAGATTTTATTTACAACAAATATATTGAAAGTTATTTCTTAGAGAACACAAACAGAAGACATTATTTCCTCCATAATACAGGATTCACTCCACTGGGAAATACTTGTATTTTATCTTAATTTAAAGTTGCGAAAAGCATTCAAAAGATGATATGATAATCTGGCTTGCTCTATATACTACTGCCCTAAGCAACATCATTCAGCAAAAGTGCCATCAATTCATGGTACTTACTATAATTTCTGATAAATCCACTGTAATGGTGTTGGGTCAAGACAAATTAAATGGTTGCTAATGACCTAAACTAGTCTTAGAATTAATTCCCTTGAGCATCAGTCTACTTCAGTAAACCTTGTTCAATCTGATGTGGTGCTTAGGCTTTTGTTTTTGTTTTTGTTTTTTGTAGTCAACCAACATAATTAAGTGGACTGTGTCTTTAATTTGTATAATTTGATAATACTCAAAGTACTTTAACATAAAACATTCACACTAATGACTGTAATAGAAATAACATTTATAATCCCTATTTATCTGACCAGAAAAACTGAGGGTCAAAAATGCTAAGTAATTTACCTCTGATTGAAAGCATTAACTGGTAATGTTCAAACTAAAACCCAGTTTTTCTCATTTCTTTTTTAGTCATATCTCTCCTTATTCCATATCATTTTCTAATTAATGATCTCACAAGTTCATTCACTAGTCATTCATAATATGAGAAAAAAAGGAGTGAATTCAATTCATCAAATGTTTAAGTGCCTACATTATATAGGGTACTCTTGAGTGATGAGTAATGGTAATATGCTGAATTATCAGCAAGTAGTCTAAATTATCTTCTCCTCAAGTCTACAACTTCAAAGAATCACATGATCAAGGTTTGGAACGACCTCTAGGGTTATTTATTCCAAGACTGACAAGTGGTAAGCTAGTCTTTAATTTAAGTTGTCCAATGAAGAGGAAAACCTAACTTTTACCTTCGCTACTCAATTTGTTGAAAAGATTTTCCTCTAAATATACGTCTTTTCAGTTTTCACATCTTGATCCCAATTTTCCCTTCTGGGGACAAATGGAAAAAAATCTAGTCTGTCCTCAATGTACAATCTTTTAAAAACAGGAGGATGACTACCATATCCTCCCATTGTCTCTTCTCCAGCCTAAATAGCAAATCCTTCAAATGACCTCACATAGTATGGACTTAAGGTCCTTTATTATTTTGATTGCTCTCTGCTGGATATCTTTTTATAAATTTTAGAAAGGTTTTATTAATTTTGAGTTTTCCAATTTTCCCCCAAAACTTGCTTGCCTCCCTCCAACCCCCACAGAAGGCAGTTTGTTACTGTTTATATCATTCCCATAGTATGCATTGATCTAAGTTGAATGTGATGAGAGAGAAATCATATCCTTAAGGAAGAAATATATAATATGTGATAGAGCAGAATTACATAATAAGATAACTTTTTTTAAAATTAAAGGCAATAGTCTTTGGTCTTTGTTCAAACTCCACAATTCTTTCTTTGGATACAGATGGTATTCTCCATCACAGATATCCCAAAATTGTGCATGGTTGTTGCCCTGTTGGTATGAGTGAGTCCATTAAGGTTGATCATCACTCCCACATTGCTATTAGGGTATACAATGTTCTTCTGGTTCTGCTCATCTTGCTCATCTGTTGGATATTTTTTGATTTATCAACATCCTTCATTCAAAATTATTTTTAAATAATATTATTTTTAAAATAAATTTAAATTCTATTTTAAATAATATTCTTACTAGTACATATCTGGGGAATTATTATTTCCTAATTCCTGGAAGTTACATCTCTTCTGATTGCAAAATTCACAAGCTTTTCTGGCTGCATAGTGTCAACTCTGAGGAGCAATAGAAAGAGTCTTGGGGTATGGAGTCAGGAAGACCTCAGGACAAATTCAGCTTTCAGCTCTTACTAGCTATGCAACTCTGAACAGTTTACTTAACTTCTGCCAGCCTCAATTTCTTCCATTCTAAAATGGAGATCATAATAGCACTTACTTCTAAGTTTTATTGTGAGAAATAAATAAAATAAATTTGGTAATGTTTCTAGAACAATGCCTGGCACAGAACAAGCACTTTATAGATACTTATGTCCTTCTGTCCTTCCTTCTTTCCTTCCTTCTTCCCTCCCTTAGTTCCTTCCTTCCTACCTTCCTTCCATGTTACATTTTTAATCACAAGATGGCACTGCTAACTTTTAAGCAGATGTCACTCTACAGGAAAGTGTGTACTGAGAAAATCTAATAGTGCCTTGAAGAGTATGACTCCACTTGATGATTATGGCTTCCCAACTTATTGAAAATGGTATTGTGGAATAACGAATTCTCTATAGTTCTCAAAGGATGGACAGCTTTTTATTGTCAGATCCACCTCTCTAGGATATGGCCATCAACATCTCAATCTAGGGGATATGGATTTACCCAGTCAGAACCTATTTTTAATTCACCATCTATAGTCTCTTCCCTACCTTCCCTACTCTCTAAATTTGCTTTATTTTATAACATCTTAATTTTGTTACCTTGGCATATCACTGTTCCTCACAAGAAAAAATAGAGCATTCACAGCTGCCTATAGTATCTTACTTCTACCATAGTAAAGACAAAATAATTTAGCAATACATAAGAAAAAAAAATCCCTCCCAGGATCAGATAGTCTCTAGACAATATACAGATTTTTCTGAACTAAGAAATTCTAGGGAGGAAATCATTCAGATTCTCTAATTCCCCATGGCTTCTATTCCAAAAAAGTAAGAAAAAGAATGCTATAAATATACATATTCCTCACTCTTTTTTTGACTCCAGAGCAGGGTCAGTCTTTTGATGAAGACTGAAGATTTAACTCCTTTTCAGAACATGGAGACATGGATTCAGAACATAGTGCAGACTAGTGCTTCAACAATAGAAGTTCATTCAGTAACTGTTGCTGACAAAGGCCTTCAATTTCACTTTATTATGACAAATTCATTGATCACAGAGTAAAATCAGTAGATCCCATGGCAAATCATAGAAAGATGCACCTAATACCAGTCCATTTTGATATTTTTAACCTTGAATCCTTCAGTTTAAATTTCTAATTGCCCAGAACCCCATAAAAATCTTTTGATCTTATCAGTGATCATGTCATTGTCAAGAGCTTGACTTTGACCTGCTCGTTTCCTTTTTAACTCCTTTCCAGTAGCAAATGTCATCCTATCTCATGCAGAGTGGGAGAAACCTAAGTGAGAGGAGACTTACTTTGATTACATTGATTACATTTTATTACATTGATTAGTTTTGAACTTGTCCCTCATAATTATGAAGAGAAATCTTTAGAAACAACGTTTGACTTAATTTCCTTTTAAGGTGTTCTAACTTGTCAAGATCTTTTTTTGAAATCGGACTCTGTCTTCCAGTATTTTATCTTTTTTCTTTCCTATTACTCATGCATTTCATTCATGAGGGTTATTCTACTTTTTGAGCACAAACCACTATTCTTAACCTGGTACAGCATACTTATACTCATCATATGTCTTTCAATAATTCAATTCTATTTTCAATAAAGATGAATCAAATATCCGTTAAATCTAAAATATTTTGGGAATACAAAAATTAAAATGAAAAAATAGTCCCTACCCTCAAAGACGTTACTTTAGGGGACTGAACAAGTAAACAAACAAATGCAAGAAATGTTGAATGCTGACAATTGATGGAAAAGACTCAGGATAATCCTATCTATCCTTTCAGGAATCACAGTTTTAGTTACTAAGAAAGTTACTAATAACCAAATGACCCAATTCCAAATTCTTCTAGTGCAAGGCAACATAAGAAGTTGGAAAGAGAAATCAATTAAACAAGGAAGGAGGCCCAAAAGGACTCATGGTTAAAATACCAGATATGGCATTAAGTGGTGGTGACAGAAGCAGCAACAGATTTATAGGAGCTTTCAAGCAAGAAAGATAACATCCTCTTAGAATTACCAAAAACTTTCAAACCCCCAGAAGTAGCTCTGAAAACAGCAGTGTGAAAAAGTTTGAAGTGGGAGACAAAGTCCCTCTTCTCCCAAACTAAAAACAGATTATTAACATAAATATTCACATAAAGATCCAAATCAAGAAATAAAATGAAAAATAAGTAAACAACAAATAAAAATCAGATCATTAAAAACTTCAGTGTTGTCTAGGAAGATCAAGACACAAACTCAGAAGAATACAATAAAGTGAAAACAGCAATAGGCAAAGCATCAAAGAAACATGTCATTGCCCAACAGGAATTCCTGGAAGAGTTAAAAAATGATTCCAAATCAAATAAGAGTAGTAGAGGAAAAAATAGATAAAGAAATGGAATAAAGGGAAGAAAATTATGAGAAGACAATACTGGAAAAAGAGGCATAAAGACAAAACCTGGAGAAAACATCTTGAAAACATAGAATTGATTACATATAAAAAGAGGAACAAAGTTCACTGAAGAAACCAATTCCTTATAAAAGCAGAATTGAATGAGTGGAAGCTCGTGATTCCAAGAGACATCAAGAAAGAATAAAAAAAAGTCATATGAGTTAAATAACAGAAGAAAAATATTAACACAACTCACTGGAAAATATTTTACATAGAACATAGATCAAGAAGAGATTATTTGAGAATTATTGGATAACCTGAAAACCATAAAAAAAAATCTTTATATCAAAATACATGAAACATCAAGGAAGATTGTCCTAATATCCTAGAACCATAGTGTAAAATAGAACTTTAAAGAATCCAGTGATCACCACATGATAAAAGATCCCAAAATGATAACTCTCAAGAATACTCTACCTGGATTTCCAAGCTCCTAGGTTAAAGAGAAAATATTTCAAGCAGCCAGAATTAAATTATTAAAATACAATGGGGCAACAGTCAAGTATCCCATGAGAATTGGGAGCTATCACATTAAAGTAATGGAGAATATTGAATATTATATTCTAGAAGACAAAAGAACTAGGATTATAATCAATCAATATCTCCCCTGAAACATAATCTTTCCAAAGGAAAAAATGGCTATTTAATGCAATAAAGGACTTTCAAGCATTACTGAAGAAAAGAACAAAGCTGAATTTTAAAAATTGTCTTTCTATTACAATACTTAAGAGAAGTATAAAAAAATTAAATATTGATATCATAAGGGACTCAGTAAGGTTAAACTGTAACTTTCTAAAAGGAATGGTGATGAATGAGCCATCTAAAAACATAATCATTATTAGAGCAGTTAGATGGATTGTACAAAGAAAGAAGTGAGTCTATTAAGTTGGGATGGTATCAAAAATGGAAAGGCATAAAAGAAAGGTGTTCTGGGAGAAAAGGGAAGGGAGAGGAAGAATGGGGGAAATTATCTCACATAAAAGAGACATACAGAAAGAACTTTAACATGGCAAAAAATGGGGTAAGAAGACTATTTTGAACTTTACTCATCTAAATTATTTTAAAAAGGAAAAATTTATGATATATTATAAATTTAAATTATATTTAATGCATCTATTAAATTTGAAATAGACATCTATCTATCTTACCCAACAAAGAAAAAGGAGAAAGGGGAAAGAGAAAGGACATTAAGGAGATAAAAGGGAAAACAGATAAAAGAAGGCAGTGATAAAAAGGATAACAGATTTTAGAGGACAGTATAAAAAAAGAGAGAAAGATAAAAAATAGGAAAATGGTATGGAAGAAAATGTACAGTTAATAATCATAACTGTGAATGTGAATGGGATGAATTCATCTATAAATCAGAAGCAGATAATATAGTGGATTAGGAACCAAATTCCAAGAATATGCTGTCTACAAGAAATACACTTGAATTAATACAGAGTTAAAATAAGGAGTTGGAGCAAAAAATATTACACTTCTGCTATAGTTAAATGAAAAGATAGCCAAAAATTGTCTCAAATAAAGTAAAAGAAGGGGCAGCTAGGTAGCACAGTGGGTAGAGCACCAGCCTCGCAGTCAGGAGTACCTGAGTTCAAATCCGGCCTCAGACACTTAAAAATTACCTAGCTGTGCGGCCTTGGGCAAGCCACTTAACTCCATTGCCTTGCAAAAAAACGTAAAAAATTAATAAATAAAAATAAATAAAGTAAAAGCAAAAATAAATCTACTTAGGAGGGATAAGAGTGAAACTAAATCTTGCTTAAAAATAGAGAATATGTAATAACAATAACAAAAATGCATGCACCAAATGGCATATTATCTAAATACTTAAAGGAAAATTAAATGAGGGACCATTTGTCAAGAGCCAAGATGGCAAAAGCAAAGTCAGGAAACTGAGAGAGTTCTTTCCAATTTCCCTTGGAAATCAAGCCTCTACATGAATTCTGGTGTGACAGATCCCACAAAAAGATGGAGTAAAATAATTTTCCAGTTCAAGATTTCTTAGAAGGATTTCAGGAAAGATCTGTCTCACTTGAGTAAAAGGAAAGTATAATCCAGCATAGACAGGATGCAGGCTACCTAGAAGGAAGCTCTTAGCTAAAGTACAGATTAGGAACTGAGGTGGCTCTGTCTGTTTTAACAGGTTAGCAGCATAGAAGGCCAGCTGTGAGGTCTCCAACCCTAGCACAAAAGGCATATTGTGAGTCCCAGAACCCCACCACAAAAGGGGCAACTAGGCTGGGCCATCCAAGAGAAATGAGCAAACTGCCACCACTTGAGATTCCAGTGCTAAAAACTAAAGACCCTTGCCCCCAACAGAAGAAGCACAGAACAGTGCCCCCTGTTCCCCAGTAGCAGAGTTCAACTATTTAAAAACAGCATAACACCAAAAAGATCCCTAACCATAGAAAACTACTATGGTGACAGGGAATATCAAAACATGAACTCAGAAGAAAATGGCAAAATGCCTTTTAGGTGAAGCCTAAAAGGGAATATGAAATGGTCTCAAATGCAAAAAGTCCTCTTGTAGGGCTCAGAAAGAATTTTTAAAATCAAGTAAAAGAGGTAAAAGAAAAATGTGGAAAATGAATGAAAGTTATTCAGGAGAATTATAGGGGAAAATAGAGGCAACAACTTTGAAAATGAAGTACAAAAACTAACTGAATAAAACAACTCCTTAAAAAATGGCCAAATGAAAAAGTTAAATAAATTACAGGAGGAAATAGACAATAAATCTATACTAGTGGGGCACTCTACTCTTCTCAGAGCTCAATAAATCTAACTAAAAAATAAATAAGGAAGAAGTTAAGGAGATTAAAAAGAATCTTAGAAAAGTTAGATATGATAGACCTTTAAAAAATACTTCAATGAGAATAATTCTTATCTTTTTCTCAACTGCACATGGAACTTTCGCAAAAATTGATCTTTATTAGGGCATAAAATCTCACAACTAATTGTTAAATATTAAATAATAATGCAATAAAATTACATTTAATAAAGGATCTAATAAGTATGGAATAAAAGATATTTGGAAACCACATAATCTAATCCTAAATAATAAACAGTAAAAGAAAGAAATCATAGAAATAATTGATAATTTTATTAAAGAGAATGACAACAATGAGACAACATTTTTAAATCTGTGGGATGCCAAAAACAGTACTTAGGGGAATTTTTTTTTATTACTAAATGCTTACATCAGTAAAATAGAGAACAAACAGATCAGTCCATTAGAAATGCAACAGTAAAAAGAAAAAAAACAGAAAAAGAACAAATTTAAAATTTCCAACCAAACACCAAAGTAGAAATTCTGAAAAATCACAGGAGAACTTAATAAAATTGAAAGAAAAGAAATCATTGAACTAATTAATAAAATTAAAAGTTTATTTGTAGGGGGAACCATAAAATAAACAAACTATTCATTAACTTAATAAAAACATAAAGAAGAGAAAATTACAAGTATCAAAAGTGGAAAGGGTGGATGTATGACCAATGAAGAGGAAATTAAAACAATTAATAGGAGTGATTTTGCCCAACTGTATGTCAAAAAAAAAAAACCTGACAATCTGTGAAATGAATGAATATTTAAATAAATATAGATTGCCCAGAATAACATATAATTCATCAGTCCTTTGAAAATCATGTTACTTCCAGAATCGATTTCTTTAGTGTACTCTTGACCTGGTCCTGCTGGGGTTTTTTTAATTTCTACTTCTTCATTATTATTTTCATTTTCTCATATCATATTGGATTCAGATGTGGTTGTTGTACAAATATCAATGATGACAAGCAAATGTTCAAGGGCAGTTAGATGGTTCAATAGATATAGCAATGGCCCTGGAGTCACAAGGACCTCAGTTCAAATCTGGCCTCAGATTTGTTACTGTGGGCAAGTCTCTTAACCCTGATTGCCTCTGAAAAGAAAAGAAAAATGATGATAAGCAAATTCTCTAAAAATAACAGTAAATCCATTCAATTTTAAAATTATTCTTTTCATCGAAGTTTTATCTACAAAAGTTCTATGTATAATATGGTTTAACTCAGTTTTCATTCAAGTAGTACTCTCCTGATCTTTGCCATTTTATAAGGTGATACTATAAATAATTTTCAAATATATACATCCATAAAATTGTGAAAACATGTTGACAATCAAAAATCACTGTGGTCCTTGGTGGTTCACACTCTAAATTTGTCAAGGAAATCTAATGTTTATGGGTTGAAGCAATTACTTCTCATTTGGTCTCACAAAAGTAGCTGTTTTCCATTAGTTAAACTTCCATAAAATAAATGATAATTAGAGACAATGTGTTTATCTTTATCTATTTACCACCTATGGGAATGACTTTGTGGCAAAGGTTATATGGAGTTATTATAGTTATAATCAGCACCTTTCTCCTTTTTCTCTTTTTACTAATCTAGTTGTGATTCTTTTTTTTAAATTTTATTTATGGAAGGTAATGGGGTTAACAGTGACTTACCCAAGGACATATGGTTAAGCAATTATTAAGTGTCTAAGTTTAGATTTGAATTCATGTCCTCCTGACTCCAAGGCTGGTGCTCTATCCACTGCACCACCTAGTTGCCCCAGTTGTGATTGTTAATATATGATCTAATTAGGCGACAATCTGAATGCATCCAGGTGGGTTGATTTGGAAATTACTTTCTTACCAATTACTAGACATTCTCTGTCTTTTCATATGCAGTTAATTCCATTTTTTAAATGTTATTAAGAGCTTGGTATGTCCAAGGTATTCTTACTTTGTTATTGAAGAAGTTGTTCACAATACACTATCATTAAACTTCTGCATAATATGTATACTTTGAGTTTGTTTTATATCTTAATTCTTATATTTTTTAACTCTTTTTTCATTTTCAACCTTCCTATTCACTATGATTAATGCAAACACCATTTATCATTCCAAAGGAGTGATAATAAAGCATACTATTCATTTACAGAGATATGATAAATTGAAAGTATAGAAAAAAGATAAAGATATAGATAGATATAGATAATAGATAAATATACATGGATAAAGACATAGATACTAATCAATCATTAAGGGAATTTGCTAAATATGCATATTTGTTATAAGAAATTTATTTTCCTTTCATTCTTAAGAAGGTATGAGAAAGAAAAATAGATTTTTTTTATATTTTTAAATAGAGAGGTAGTACATGTAACAGATGTGAAATTATATCTGTACTTTCATGAGGTCATTCTATTACTAGTTTTACTTGAATGTTTAACTTTGTTAAAAAAGATATCTAATGAAATAGGCGTGAAAGTATGAATAGAAAATTCAAACACAAACTCAGCTATAAAGCTATTTTTAAAAATTACTGAGAATCAAGGCATACATTGAGTTTTGAGTAGCTTATGCTCATCTTAGAATTTATCCTTTGCAACTGTGTCATCCCACATACTAGAAAAATTTTTCATGATGGTCTTTTTTTTCATAATGTCCATAGGAAATAGTGAAAGATAAGATTAAGTACCTTGGGACACCCATTACTATCTCCTATACTTGATCTTTTCAAAGAGAATCTATGAAGCATTTTTATATTTAGAAGTTTTAATTCCCTTATGTTTTCTGATTTCATTTTTAATGAGGTCATTTTCATTGCCATATAAATTCACTGGACCATAGGCAAATAATATATTTAGAGAAACCAGAGTTAAGTTAACATGTTGGTATAGTCCTTAAAATTTAATGGTTCTTTGCATGACATCTCACATTCCTCAGATTTTAAGATATTTACATAAAATTGTGGATCTTTTTAATTTTATTGACCTTCTCAAGGCCCAAGTTCTAGGTTTGCTTTTATTAATAAGCAAAGGTGGGTTTTTTGTTTGTTTGTTTTTCTCATTTTTAAGGGGAACAAAAAGAAAAAGGTTAGAAATGAAGAACCTTCTCCTGAGAAATACAAAGAAGTTAAAATATATTTGTAGTCAAAGGGGAGGTTATTAGAAAGGTAAGATAGGCAACAAGATTCTGTAGTACTTTTTCAAGTAATTGTATTGGATCAATTCCCTCTCCACTAATTGCATAAATCATATTTATGGGTTACTGCTTTCTCCTATTGAGGAAGTCCTGTGTCCTAATGCTAGGCAGATCTATATTCTATGCAATGGTCTTCAGGTCCCCATTGGCATCTTGTTCTCTGAAACCACATATTTCAGCCCCCAAGCTGCCAAGTATTTTTATGTCTTCAATAAACTAAACTGAACCAAGCTATTATTACTGAATTGTAGACTATTAGCAGGAGAAAGTAGCTGTTGGTGTTTTACCATGGGAAATAAAAACTGATTATAATCATTTTGTACGGTAACCTAGACAGCTGCATTTTCAAGTAATCAGAATTTGCAAAGGCTGCAAGAGATGACAAAGGGTTACCCTTGTCCACCTTCAGAGGAGGCCTCTTCATGATTTCAATACCCATGTTTGATTCCTTGGCTACATCTCCAAGAATAAACAAAGTAGGAAGTGATGAATCAAGGCTGTTTCCTAGGCAAGTGGCAGTAATTGTTTCAACTTCCTACAAAGATCTTGTCTTTTATAAAAAGAAAGATTTTATTTTTTCCTTGAAAGAGAGTGTGACAACGGAAGTGGGGGGGGGGGGGAGGAGAAGGGATAAGAAGACATAAATAAAGATGATGAGTTGAACCAAGTAGATAGCAACCCATCATGTGATGTGACAAATGATCCTACCTTCATGCAATGTGAAGCTCATCACCAAGGAGAATAGGAAAGAATCATTTTTACAAGAGAGAGGGAGTCTTTTTTGAAAAGAATGTTTTTCTAAATGAGGGAAGGAGAGGAAAAGCTCTCTTCCTCAAACTCAGTATCAGGGGAACAAATAGTGTTTACAGCAGACCAACTGATTTTTTCTGCATCCATTAAGTTAAAACCAGAAGCCAACATTAGGATTGACTCAGGCAACAGTAATTATTCAATTAATTGTTCACATCTTTCTTGGCAGAGAATTAATAAATTCATACCAAGGTAGTCCAAGTATTGCAAGAATCCTGAGATTTACACAGTTTTACAAAACAATCCTATTCCACTCTGTAGGAAGCAGCATCTTGAAATTTAGCTATTGGAGAATCTATAATATTTAATTTCCACAGCGCCTGAATTATGGGCTACTCTATCTAGAGTTAAATTTGCCATCATAAATGGGCAAGGTGAGGTTGGGAGGGAGGGATGCACTTACGCCTTTTTTATTTTTTTTTACATTTTAAGTTCTAAACTTATTTCATCACCCTTGTTTGCCTTGGACTCTGCTAACCTCTTCTTATTTGACCAATCAATTCCATTATAGCAAACTAAAGAACCAGGTAAAAATGATTGATCAAAATACACTAGGCTTGGGATGGCTAGGTGGCACAGTGGATAGAGCACTGGCCCTGGAGTCAAGAGTATCTGACAGACACTTAATACTTACCTAGCTGTGTGGCCTTGAGCAAGCTACTTGACCCTATTGCCTTGCAAAAAAAAAAAAAAAAAACAACTAAAAAAATGCAATAGGCTCAAATTTCTATGAAATTATCTTGTTATCTATCATTTTAGAGATAGATGACATTCTGAAAGGACTTTAATAATACTACATGATATATATATATATATATATATGTATATATATATATATATGTATATAATTCATCTGTTCTAAAGGATGACTTTTTCCCCTTTCATTTATTACATTCATTTAAAGACCAATAAGGAAATTCCTAACTAACTTGAAATGAGACTACCTTCCCAAACTATTTTAATCTATCAATCACCTATAAAGAACTTATTTAGATCCCACTTTGTATCAGGTACTGGATATGCAAAGGAAAAATGCAAGACATCACTCCTGGAGCTTCCATTCATAACTTGAAAGGAGACGAAGGTGCAAAAATGAATATATTTAAAATAAGTGCAAAATAAATTTGGGGAATGGGAGGCATTGTACCAAAGGAGTCACATTCAAACTGTGTCCCAGACAGTGCTGCCTATTTGTCCTGACCTCAGCCTAGAATCAGGAATACCTGAGCTCAAATCCAATCTCAGATATTTACTGTCTGACCTTGGACAAGTCAGTTAACCTCTGTCTGTCTCAATTTCTCATCTGTAAAATTGGGATAATAGTAGCTCCTACTTCTCAGGATTTTTGAGATGTTTAAATGAAATAACTATAATTATACTCCACTTAACAGAATATCTGGTATATAGTAGGTGCTACACAAATTTTGGTTGTTGTTATTTCTATTACTATTATTGTAATTAACTATTTCCTCAAATGTAAAATAGTGATTGAACTATTATAAATGGGGCGGTCATACCATTAAAATCAATATACTAGGTGATGTCATGATAGGAGTTATTCTCTTCTACCCTTACTATGAGGGGAAGGATGGAAGAAGGGTTGGAGGTTTAGAAAGTGTTGCCTTTTCATGGGTTCTTGAGCTTACTTGGCAATATTTTTTACACTTCAGTCACTTCTATTTTACCATACACAGTGGGGCGGAGAGATGGTGCGTTGAATAGAGTACTGGCACCTAGAATCAGGAGAACTGGGTTAAAATCTAGCCTCAAACATTTACTGTCACTTACCCTTGATTACTTCCCATCCAGGATCATCTCCAGTGGACCAAAATGGCTTTGAAGGAGAAAGTGAGGTTGATGACTTGGCACAGCATCCCTTAGTACCTTACCTCCATGATGTCTTGATCTTTGAGATTGAAGGGAAAATGTCATCTATCTACTCTAAATAATATATATATATATATATATATATATGTATGTATGTATGTATGTATGTATGTATGCAGCTAGATGGCTCAGTGGATAAAACATTCAGCCTGGAATCAGGAAGATCTGAGTTCAAATCTTCTTTCAGATATGCCCTAGCAGGGTGATCCCTAGAAAGTCTGCCTAACTGCTTCGATTTCTTCATTTAGTAAAATGGGAATGATTGTAGCATCTTTTTCTAAGGATTGTCCTTAGAGAAAGATATTTTGCAAATCTTCAAATGTTTACTTTACTATTGATAGTAGTGATAGTAGTACTAGAAGTAGTGATAGTAGTACTAGACTAGAAGGCGTAAGACATAGATAAGATCCAACTCTGCTTCTTACCAGCCATGTGAACTTTGCCTAATTGTATACCCTTTCTGAACCTCAGTTTCCCTAATATTTAAATACAGATAATAATAATTATACCTCTACTTCAAAGGAATGTTTTGGGGGAAAACATTTCGGTTACTAAAAAAAATGACACTATATTAGAAGATGTGTTACATATTCATATCTAAATAAAATAAATATATACTATATAGCATGCTATATATTATACTATTAAAAATATTAATTATATTATATATATATTTATATATATCTTCCATCTTCTTACACCTTATATCACTCTTATATAGATTTATATCATATATATTATAGTATACGATTTATAACTATGTATAGCATATCTGGAAGAAATAACTTGCCTTGTTAATTATTATTATTATTTTGCTAGTCCTATGATTTCACTCTATAGGGAATTCCCATTTGAAGAAATGACTCTACTAATGCAGATCAGATCCTGCTTTGAAACTGATAGCCTTTGAGAACTAATTGCTTTATTCATACTGTATACATAATCCAAACTACTTGCTTCATAGTTGTTACTAAGCTCTGCAGCTGAATTTGTGTCATTTCAATTACACTAGTTTCTGAGAGGAAAAGGAATCTATACCATGAGAACCAGACAAAGCACTACCAAATTTTTGCTACCCTATTTATCCATCTTTACATCATGATCAATGATCACCCATTTTGAAAAATCCTGCTAACAAATGGCTGACAAGTTGCTTTGGGCATGTCAATCTCTTCTGTGATTTTCAGTAGTTCCCAGTTGCCTCATGAATTCTGGCTTTCTTCAAGTCCCAGATAAAATTCCATGTTCTATAAGAAGTCTTTTCAATTACCTCTTAATGCTAGTGCCTTCTCTCTGTTGATTATCTCCAATTTATCCTTATATCTTATTTGTACTTAGTTAGTTTCAGTGTTAGAAAATTTACTCCTTGAAAATAGGGATTGTCTTTTGCCTTTCTTTATATCCCTATAGCCTGCCACATAATCAACCCTAATAAATGCCTATTGAATGACTGATGATATGCAAACTTCCTGTCCATGATAAGGAAGAAAAGTGATCAAGGTTCTAAAAGAAAGCTTCTTCACCGACTGTCAAAAAAATTGTTAAAGAGCCATGATCAATTTTCATCAATTTAGGAGGGGATTGGGAACTCCAAAAGAGCTAAGAGAAGAAGCAATGCCCATATGCCTGTCTCCTTTTTGTCGACTCTGATCCTCTTCACCACTGGAATGGTGTTTTTTTATTCCTTTAAAATCACAGAGCACCAATATTGTTAGTTGTTCACAATGGATCTGAAATAAATGTTTTAGACTCTCAAACAGCAGAATAAAAGAATAACAAAAATTATAATATCACTCTTCCTAGGAAAAAAAGATTATGAAAGCAGATTTCTTAGAACAATAAACTAGAAATGATGAATTGGTCAAGCAATTCCTGCCTCTTCCATCTTCTTACACCTTACTTATATCGCTCTACTTACTCATTGGTGAAGTGACACTGGGCTCCTTGATCTTCCTCAAACAAGATACTCCATCTCCAAACTTCAGGCATTTTCAATGACTGTCCATTTCATTGCTCTATATTGATTATCTCCAGTTTATTCTGCCTATAGCTTTTGGGTACAGGCATATCTTACTTTTTCTGCACTTCCTTTTGCATGATGGGGGGGTGGCTTCTTATTTTTGATTGTTTTTTACAAATTGGAGTTTTATGGTAACTCTGCATTGAGCAAGATTACTGGTCTCATTTTGCAACAGCATATGTTCACTTCATGTCTATGTCACATTTTATTCATTCTTTCTATACTTCAATCTTTTTCATTATTATTATCATATATGTTATGATGATCTATGAAAAGATCTATGATCTATGATGTTAGTATTAGAGCTGTTCTTAAGAGCCACAAACCGGGGCGGCTAGGTGGCGTAGTGGATAAAGCACCAGCCTTGGAGTCAGGAGTACCTTGGGTTCAAATCCGGTCTCAGACATTTAAGAATTATCTAGCTGTGTGGCCTTAGGCAAGCCACTTAACCCCATTTGCCTTGCAAAAACCTAAAAAAAAAAGCCACAAACCAATGCCTATATAAAATGGTGAATTTAATAGATAAAACTTGTATGTTTTCTGACTGCCCCACATTTTTCTTCTTTCTCCCTCTCCTCATATCTCTCTATACCCTGACAAACAATAATATTCAAGATTATTATATAAACTTAGATACTAAAGCAGCAGTAAAGTTTGAGAGGACTCAATTTTGAAAAAAAAAGTTATTTTGGGTGTAAAATGTTATCAAACTATCATATGCTAATCAGAATCTTTCATGAAAAAAGAAGGAATCAATGCAGTAAACTTCATTGTTGTCTTATTTTAATAAAGTGCCACACTCTCCAACCTTCAGCAACTACCATCCATCCTAATTAGTCCATAGCCAACAAAAATATTACAACTCACTAAAGGCTTAGATGCATGGTTAGAATTTTTTAACAATAAAGTATTTTAATTAAGGTATGTGCATTGTTTTTTAAACATAATACTATTGCCCATTTAATAGACTACTGCATGATATATATATATATGTATGTATATATATATATATATATATATACACACAATTTTACGTGCACTGGCAAATTAAAAAAGTTTGTGTAACTTCCTTTATTGTGATTTTTACTTTGGCAGTGGTCTGGAACAGAAACTACAATATCACTGAAATATGCCTGAACATAGTTGTTTGCATCTTTTTTCTCTCCAATTTATCTGTGAGTACCTTGAGAACAAGGGCTGTTTTTTTTCTTTTTATCTTCATCACTTGGTATAGTGTTTTCATGTAGAAGAAATTTAATGCTTTTTGACTTCTCTCATTATATGACCAGCCCATTTCCTTGTAGATAGATAGATAGATAGATGATAGATAGATAGATAGATAGATAGATAGATAGATAGATAGATATTTTATAATGACATCATTTAAACAATTTCCATGCAATGCCTCAAATGTTGGGATTGAGTAGGTGGTAACTATATTTAGAGCTAAAAAAAATCTCAGAGGTTATGAAGTCTAAGTTTCTCATTTTACAGCTAAAGAAAATGAGATCCAGAAAGGTCAAATGACTTGATATATCTGGGCCTCAATTTTACACATAGGTAATAAGTGACCAAGCTAGGATATTACCAATGAAAATAATACTATTTATATCACTTGTAGAACACTCTCCTCACAACAGCAACTGAGGTAGGAAGGGAAATCATTCTTCTTCACATTTTATAGAAGGAGAAAATAAAATGACATTGTATACTATCCATGACTTATATGACTATTTAGTGGCAATCCTGAGACATGAATTGAAATCTTCTGATTCCAAATCCAAGTGCATCATCAATTCAGAATTGCATCAATGCAAAACAGAGAAATCACTGGCTAATTATAATGGATAGTTATATTTTGGGGAATAGGTTGTCAGTTTGTTTACATTAATGGAGAATGGTCATTTTAGTGAATTAGCAGGAATTGACTCTAATATGTAAGTTTGGGAAGAGTATCACAAAAATAGTTGTTTCATAGGGAAACAAATACTGCAATTCTTTTTATTATTCAAGGAGAACTAGATCTCTGTCTTGCAGGCTTTCTAAAATGTTTTTTTTTTTCTGGGCAACTCATCTACCTTTCTTCTACCTGGCACTCAACTCTCACTTGTGATCCAAGAAACTGAGGTATATGCTGTGGTCACACCTTGTGTAAAATCCTCACAGTGTTTGGACTAAACTAAGTTGAGGATAACCAACAAGCCTCAAATCTTTTTGTCAGTTAGAAGAATTTTTATCTCAAGCATGTAAAAAACCCTCCCTTCTTTTGTGGAGATGGGAGGGGGTGTTCCATGGATATGAAACTTTGTATATAATGCAACATTTTTCATGTACTAGCCAATATTTGATTATTTTTTCTTTCTTCTTTTCTTAAAAAATCTTTTACAGGAAATGACTTTCAGAAATTGGAGAAGATTAGGGATACAGGGGGAAAATAAGTAATTGATGAAGTTTAAATATCATCCAAAATATCTATTTATAAAAAAAGAGAAAAAGTATAATAATCCCATGCAGACTAGGGACCCTTTCACTTTTTTCTTCATATTCCTATCAATACACTGCCTAGCAAGTAGCAAATGCTTAATAAAACTTATTGTATAGTCAATTGATCCATAGCATAAAAGGTATAAGTATTAGTATAATAGAATCTCCATCTGTTTTTACTAGTAAGATACCAAAGGTTATAGAAACACAATTGAATAAATATTAACTAGGAGGTAATCTATCCAAGTCTCATTATTTGGGGGAATTTTTTTGGAGGGGGGGGGTGAATGCTAAACTTTAAAAAAAATCAAAAGTCCTGATCAGGCCAGCCACAGTGATGGATGTCACATTGATCGAAACTTCCAGTTAATAACAGATAACATTAGATAGAACATATTTTCTTGTCCCAATTATAAATAAAAGTGGATCATTCTCTGAAACCTTCTTTAGTATATTTGAATTTCATTATAAAGTTTTGTGCTAGAGAGTTGCAAGTAAGGTATGTGTACTGTGATATTTTAATATTAGTAGCCAAAAAGAATTATAGTCTTCATCATCTTTGGGAACCAGAAGCATCTATGCTCAATGCAAAGTAATAGAAAATAGATTACTTTCAAATTATATGCAATATATGCCTTTTCAAAAAAGTCTAAGTAACTTTTTTGGTGGTAGAAATAAACCTCAAAAATTTGAGCTTATCATACCAAATTCCACTTGCCATCTTTATCAAGGATCTTTTTTTATCTCGGAACTTTCCAATCATTAGATCTTATTTTAAAGTGTGTCTAGGACTGATAAACTTCAAAAGTCAATTACTAGGGTATACATTTGAAAAGTTAGCTCTTTGGTCATTCTTTGGCTGGCCTTGTAAAGAAAATGTCAATGATGTACAAGGGTATGAATATGACTTCTAATTTTCTTTGTAGTGGATCATGACCAGTGTTAATTGGACACCCTAATACAATGGAGCCAAGACACAGTACTACTTTCTTCAATAACATACCAGTTCTAGTATCTTGTGAACCTTTGCATGGACATTGAACAAAATTAGAATTCTGGAAGGATATTTTGTCTCTATTGGCTGATGTACAGACAGGAAATGAAAAAAGTATTTGTGGGAAATATTCAAAAGACTGATTGGTTTATTTTTCCCCAAATTAATAAAAGAACCTCAATAAACCTTAGTGGCAACAGTCTGGGCAATTATTTGTAATGAAGGAGGGTGATCTTTGGCCTGAGCAGACAGCATGTTCTCAGGATTTCTGCCTTACTAGTCATCTTCATTATATTATCTGTTTTTAAATTTACTCACTTATAGGCTGCAGAAGGCTCCAGGAAGTTAGTAATGGAATTAGGAGTAGTAGGTCAACAATTCCTCTCAAGACAAGGCCAAAAGTAGTCATGAATTACTGCTGACTGATGACTGTTATGTAGTCCATCTATAAAAAATTAGAGTATAATCCTGTGGGACCAGGTGTCCCAGGAACTCTGAGCCCTTTTTTGGCAGCTTCTCAAAGATAAGTGGCTAACAAAACACACGGTTAGGAAATCCAAGACACATTTAAGCTGGGGGATCTCCAGGTCCATTCCAAAATAAAATGGGGAGGCTCACACAGGAATAGCATTCACTGTCACTGTGGCATGACAAACTGAAGCTATTCATTCATTGAAAAGGCAAACATATTGCTTTCTTGGAGACTATAGGTATTTCATCATAGAGAACTAGGTGTGGATTTTGCAAACCTGACCTGTCAATCTTAGCTTGATTTCTGTCCAGGTATCAGGCTGAAGGTATGATCCTATGGGCAAGATCCATTTTATCGACAATCCTGAAAACAATTTTCTGCATGATATTACATAGAACTAATTTGCCTTTCTAAGCTATTCACAAATTCTTATTTCAAAAGATACACTATCACATTTAGGTTTCTACTCATTTAAATTTTTATTACTTAGATTTAGCCACCAAATATTTTCATGGAGATTCTAAAACAGAAAACAAGAATAATCAAACATTTAGTACAGAGATTGTGCTAAGTGCTAAGAAAACAAATATAAAATAAGGACAGCCCCCTTAGGGAACTTATATTCTAAGGGGGAAAAGGCAAAACATAATAAGAAGTTGAAAGGGGATTAGAGCGACTAGGTACATGACCCAAGGGCAAGGTGAGGGAAAATGCCAGAACAACCTGGAGAGGAATGAGGCATAACCGGTCTGTGCACCCCTTTTAAATGGAAGTTTGGGGACTATCTATTCAATTATTTGGAGAGGTCACATGGATAGAGGGTGTTTCCAATGTGTGAATTCAAAGTCCAGAGGGAGCTTCCAGAGGGAGGAAGTTTCTGGGGTATGTTAAAGTCCATAGTATAGCACAGAAAAGAATACAATGGAAATCATCTATATTTGCTATACTTAGCTTAATAGTTCATAGAATTTAATTGACTCAAGAGGTACAAAACTCTATTCTTAATATCATTCTCCTGGATTCCTAAATTGAGATTTTCCAACCTGACCTACTTTGGGAACTAAGAATGAAGAGAAGGAAGGTATAACAAGCTCAGCTTAAATGTGATCTCTATGTAAGGCTTGATCTCCTAATCTAAAGAATTTAAGTGGGGTGAAATGCTCAGAGGGCTATGTATATAAAAATTAGTGCAGCAGCATACTAATACAACAGTCATTAAGAAATGGCTATTGGCATTATAGAAATTATAATTACATCTTTTTATATATAATAGCTGTCATTTCAGCTATCTATAATCAAATGATATGAAATATAGTTCTCCAAAGCATTACAAACTATTAACAACCATAGTAAAGATTATTCATCACTAATAAAGAGAATTATAGATAAAAAATTCTGAGGGTTCAGCTCACACTCAGCAAATTGGCAAAAATTATGAAAGATAGTAAACTCAATGTTAGAGAAAATATGAGAAAATAGATGCAATAATACACTGAAGATAGAACAGTTAATTTTTCCAACTATTCTGGAAAGTAATTTTAATTTATTCAAAAGAAGTGACTAAAACATCCATATATTTTGACAGAAAGATTCATTCATTGCTTTGGCATATGTCCTATAGATCAAAAACTGAAAAGGTTTCCATGTTTCAAAATATTCATAATATCACTTTTTTGCATTATCAATAAACTAGAAACAAATCAAATACCAAAAATTAGGGAATAACTAAATATATTGTGATAAAAGAATTTAGTGGATTGTGACTGCAACTTAAAAAATAATGAATATAAGTAATTCAGAGAATTATGGAAGAAGACCTGCAGCCTGATGAATGAATTAATCAGTCCTAATAAGAAAAATAAGTTAGGGCATATGAAAGCAAAATCAATTTTAACCTTTGAACATGATAACCATAATGGCCAATCTGGATTATAGAATGAAGCTGAGAAAACACACCTACCTATTTTCACTATTAATCTTATTGTATGCCCTGCTTAATTCTCTGCTTCTTGAAATCCCTAGTTTCCTTAATAGAACCACCTGAGACCCTTCCTGACCACCCCCCCTCCAAGGTTCTAATGCCTCTCCCTTATACCAGTGTGACAACTATATATTTCTGTTTCTTTCTGTGTGAATATATTGGTTCCCACATAGATTCTATGCTTCTTGAAGGGCAGGGGCTGTTTTATTTGAGTATTTGCATCACTAGAGTCCAAAATGATCCTTGGTACATGGTAAACTCCTAATAAATGTTTATGATTAAGCAGAGGCAAAACTAGCAGCTTCATTGTATCAGAGTAAAATACAGAGCCAATGTACAGAAGGAGGAAATGAGAGCAGATTTGGGGAAATATCTTAAACCTGGAATAGAAGCATGATAGAGTAGTGATAGGAAATTTCAAGTTTACTCTGATATTTGAGGTCTCTCTTTGCCAAAAAGCAAAGATAAAAATTTCTTTATTTGTCTTAATGATGATTTCCTTCTTCAAAAAGTGAAGGAATCATCTAATTGCAATTCTGTACTGAATATAATTCTTATACAAATAGTAGAAACAGGAGTGGGAAAATGACTTCCCTACTTTAGAATCTGTCATGGGTGAGGGAAAACTTAGGTATATTCTCTCATTCAATCAAGATTTTAGTAAACCTAAGTAAAAAGGATTCAGAAAAACAGGGACTAAAATTCTAAAGGGACAGTCAACCCAGGAGGGCTGAAAAGCTGAAGAATGAATTTTTGAATTCACAAAAGAGAATAATTCTAATGAGAACAAAGGGAGGAGTTTGAAAAGAAAAATGAATATTTTTAAAAATTCATAAAAAAACACAGGTTTTTAAAGACAAAAGGTAGAATCAAAGTCTGGTAAGAAACTATGAATACAAAATGTGGGACAACATCTTAAGAATAAAAACAGAATATTTAAAGTCAAAATGAGCTAAATCTAGAGAGAAAATCTAAAGTTTCTTCAGTTAGTGTCATTGATATTTTACTAATATGTGCCAGACAATTAGCTGACCAAGTGAATAGAGTGCCAAGCCTGGAAGACTTCCTGAATTCGAATCTGGCCTCGGACACTGGATGTGCTATTCAATCCTGTTTGCCTCAGTTTCCTCATCTGTAAAATGAGCTGAAGAAGGAAATGACAAATCACTCTAGTATCTTTGCCAAGAAAATTCCAAATGCGATCACCAAGAGTCAGACTAGCTTGAAACAACTGAACAATAACAACAAATATGCCAGGCACTGCATTAAGGTTGGGGCTAGGGCTAATATTTGAGCAGGAAAGCCATGTTTAGGTCTAGAAACTTTGTTTTAGGAAGGAAACAGATAAGGTTAAGAATGATCAGAAGAAATTGTCCTAGGTGATAAATCCCTTGAAATCAAGACACATGAGAATAAATGGAAATTGTCTTTAAAAAATTTAAAGGCTTTCTTGACATAGACTTAGACTAGATGGCACCATAATGCAAATGTAGGAGCAATTAGTTGAAGTTACAAAGAAGCAAATTTGGACATGATGTAAGGAAAAGCTTCCTAATAATTAGAGTTTAGTGGAATTATAATAGCAGGAACAGTGTTGACAGCTGACAATTCTGTCACATTTACTATTTCTTTTTGTTTTTTACAAGGCAGTGGTGTTAAGTGATTTGCCCAAGATCACACAGATAGGTAAATATGAAGTATCTGAGGTCAAATTTGTACTCAGGTCCTCCTGACTCCAGATTCGGTGTTCAATCCACTGCATCACCTAGCTTCCCCTGTCACATTTACTATTGCCAGGTGCTATGCTAAATACTTTAGAGTTATTATTTCATTTGATCCTCACAATGCTGGGACGATCTGCAGATGCAGATTTATTGATTTATTCAAGGTCACATATCTAGGAAGTTTCTGAGTTTAAGTTTAAACTCAGGTCTTCCTCATTTCAGACCCCCCCCCCCATTAAATTTAAAAAAAAAATTAAAGAATGCTTAAAAACTCTTATCAACTAAATTACCTAGTTTTAAATGTATATTAATCAAAAGGATGTATATTCTCCAGTCTCGATGATCTTAAGCAGGAGATGAATGATTATTGACCATTTTATTATAATGGAAATTCCTATTAACTAAGTTGGATCCAATGGCTTTTGACCCATGCCTGCTTCCATCTATAAAATTAAAAGCAAATAAATACAGGATTGCCAAATTTGAAATAAAGGGAAAGGAAACCATTACTATGAATGATCTTTCTCAAGAGTTCAGAAGTTACTGAAGGAAGAAGAAGCAAAAGAAGAAGAAGAAGAAGAAGAAGAAGAAGAAGAGAGAAGAGAGAGGAAGGAAGGAAGGAAGGAAGGAAGGAAGGAAGGAAGGAAGGAAGGAAGGAAGGAAGGGAGGGAGGGAGGGAGGGAGGGGGAGAGAGAGAAGGTGGGGAGGGAGAGAGAGGGGGGACAGGGAGGAAGAGAGGTGGAAGGGAGGGGAGGAAGAAAAGATAGAAGGAAGAAAGAAAGAAAGAAAGAAAGAAAGAAAGAAAGAAAGAAAGAAAGAAAGAAAGAAAGAAAGAAAGAAAGAAAGAAAGAAAGAAAGAAAGAAACAGAGAGAGAGAGACAAAGGAGAAGGAGGAAGAGGGGAAGGAGGAAAAGAAGGAGGAGCAAGAAGAGAAGAACAAGAACAAGAATAAGATGATTTAAGGTTGGTATAGCATTTTACATATGTTAACTCAATTGATCTCATAACAACTCAGTGTGGTAGGTTCTTGCTATTCACATTTTACAGGTGAAATGAATTATATCATAAAAGGAAAATAGGGAGATTATGTTTCTGAATGATCTTTTTGTTTCCATAAGTGGACAATTAGATGACACATTAGATAAAGTCACCTACCAGAAGTCAGGAAGACTCATCTTCATGAATTCCAATCTGACCTCAGATAGATACTAGTTGTATAACCTGAGCAAGTCATATACTTGTATTTTATCTTAGTTTTCGCATTTGTAAAATTAGCTGGAGAAGGTAATGGCAAGTAATTCCAGTATATCTGCCAAGAAAGTCCCAGAAGGGGTTATAAAGAATGAGACATAGTTTAAATGACTGAACAGCAATAGAGTCCTGGAATAGATGTTTAAAAACTTTTCAAAGACCCAGAAACTTCTCACTAAAAGCAACTCATTTAAATTTAGACCATAAACTTTTTACTTTATATAGATCTAGAATATATAAATATCTAAACCCATTTATAATAATTAGGAAAATTTATGTACATTCACATGTATTATACATATAATGCAAATAGTAGCAAAGACAATTATATATTAACTTTTAATTGATTAGACATAGTAAAAGAACCAAAGACTTGAAATAATGATTGGGTTTATAATATCAGGAATGAAAGTTGTAAAAAGTGGTATTCAGTCCTTTTTTCCCTTTATGTTCTTCCTTATCTGACCCATAGGAAAAAAATATATGCTACAAGGTATTAATTATTTTCAGGTGTGCTTCTTTACCATAGTTTGGTTACAAATGTCCTGCTACAGAAAGAAGATAAGAAACCAAAAGTACTTTAGAAACAGACGAGAAAGTGATTAAATTCAGAAACAATATACACACAAAAACTTGCAAAAAGAAGAAAAAGAGCAATTCAACAAAAATATCTAAAGCCCAACAGCACTTGCAGGATAGCCCTAAGGAGTCTTGGAAATTTTGTGTTTTAAAAAAACCTTCTCTAATACAGAATGTTTAGAAGTAAGCTTTACTATTCTGTCTAATAAGCCAACACCCTGTTCCTTAGCCATTTGCCAAGGTTCTGGTCTGTTTGCTGGGTCATCTTGTCCTTTTCTAGCAATAATTTCTAGGCACATCAATTTTTAGCTATATCACATTAACCTGGGCCCAGAATCAGATTTACATAGAGGAAGCTAAAGTCTTCTGAATGATGTCTAACCTTTGTGCATCTGCCTCATCATTTATACATGCAAGAAGGGTGAGGCTGGATAGAAACTTTCCCCTGTTTAAATCAATCAAACCCTGGATTTTCAAAATGCCTATTACCCGATGGAATGGTGATTTGCATATGCTGCTGTAAGATTTCAAATAAACAGGCTTTAATGAGAGATTCGTCCTCAGAATTCCTCCTCTGCTGCCTCATTGTATTGTGGAGGTGACTTTGTGTTTTTGATTACTCTGTCAAAAACTCCGAAAGGCCTATCAAGCTAGTTACACACCCAACAATTGGATCTGCCAAACTACATAAACACCCAGAAGTGACCGGTGGGTCAAAGAGCAAGTCTGGCTAAATTTGGAAAGGTTCATCATATAACAGAAAGGAAGTCATTAAAAACATTGAGGAATATGCACTAAAACAGTAATTCAATGGGTCCATGAATAGACTTCATAGTGGTCATGATTTTGAAAGGAAAAAAAATTACTGCATTTTCACTAATTTCTCAACAAAATTTAACAGTTTCTTCAATTATGAGTTTTTAAAGACATTATTCTGAGAAGAGTTCTGTAGGCTTCACCAGTCTTTTAAAGAGATGGAACACACACACACACACACACACACAAATACACACACATAATTAAGAACACTGAATTGAAGGAATGAAGACATTGTGATTTCTGTCATGATGTTTGAAATATTTATTAATTAATTAATGAAAGTCTACAACAGATTTTGAGGTTTAAACTAGTTATCCATTAGAGGCACAAAAGATCATTTTTGCTGTTAATGATAGAACTGCTAAACAGCAATTGGAAATATAAGGATTAGGAAAATTATAATAAACGTTCATTGAATTTCATAGAATTCAGTTTTCAAAGTGCTCGTATTGTTGGAGAGACAGAATGGTTCAGTGAAAAGAGAGTCAGTCGGTCTCTGAGTCAGGACAACCTGTATAAAAGTCTGACACCCGTTGATCATTTGACCCTGGTCAGCTGTCTGAACGTCTCACTAGCTCAAATAAATATCTCTAAAACTTTGTTACAGAACAGGTGCTGGTTTGTCATGAGAGTAGAAATTTCCTTATGATTGCTCTCTCTCTCTCTCTCTCTCTCTCTCTCTCTCTCTCTCTCTCTCGGTCCTGATGAAATCATAGTCTTATCAGAAAAATAAAATAAGAGAGGGGCGGCTAGGTGGCACAGTGGATAAAGCCCCAGCCCTGGAGTCAGGAGTACCTGGGTTCAAATCTGGTCTCAGACACTTAATAATTACCTAGCTGTGCGGCCTTGGGCAAGTCACTTAACCCCATTGCTTAGCAAAAACCTAAAAAAATTTTAAAAAATAAAATAAGAGAAAATGATTATACTTTGCTAAAATATAAGATCTTTGGTTTTAAAATGGATTTTTAAAATCTAGGGATAGTTTCCAAAGCATGGCATACAAGAAAGAGAACAGCTCACTGAGTGTATTTTTATGAATTTTCCAGTTTTCAGCCTCAAAAGTTTACTTTAATGGATCAAGCTTGGCTATACTAAAAAGCAATTATACAAATAAAATTATTTCCTTGTGAAAACTTGGGATTCTGCCCACTACATACCCAATTACAGTTACTATTTTATAGAATATTAAAATGCTGGAAAACACACTACAAACTACCTCTGTGCCATGCAAAAAATGTCTCCTCCCACTCCTGAAAAAATGTTATGTCTCTGAATGAATTAATGGGGCAGTTAGGTGGCACAGTAGAAAGAGTACCCTGCCTAAAATCAAAGAGAGTCATCTCTGTGAGTTCCAATCTGGCCTCAGGTACAAACTAGCTGGGTGACTTTGTAGGCAAGTTACTTGATCCTTATTTGCCTCAGTTTTGTCATTGCAAAATAAGCTGAAAAAGGAAATGACAAATCCCTCCACTATCTCTACTAAGAAAATGCCAAATGGGGTCATAAAAAATTGGACATGACTAAAAATGATTCAACAGCAAATGAAACTAATTTATGATTCAATTAAGCAAGTCAATGGATATTATGAATTCAACTCAATAAACATTTCCAAGCAACTACTAATATGCAGAGTACCATACTAATTGACGGAGTCATAAAGACCAAACCATAAAACAGACCTTATACTAAAGAAACTTACATTCAATCAGGGAATATAACTTGTAACCATATACATAAATCAAAAATAATGTGGAAAAGGGGAGAAAAATCCAATAATAACTAGGGATGTCAGAAAAGGAAAGAGAATCTGAATTGGGCCTTGAAGGAATCCAGAGATACTGAGAGGAAGAGGGGAAGGAAAAAAAACCTATTCCAGGCAAAAAGGAGACTACCTTGAGAAAAGTCAAGAAGGAATAGATAGAAAGCAAAGTTTAGGGAAAAGCAAGTGAACGAATTTGGCTGGAATGCAAAGTATATAAAAAGGGGAAGACTGTAAAATAAGTCTGAAAATATAGGATAGACTGAAAATATGGAAAGACTTTAAATGGCAAACTGAAATTTACTTATCAGAGACAGTGGATACAGCAACAGACTTGGATTCAGGAAGACCTGAGTTCAAATCTAACCTTGGATCCTTACTAACTGAATGAATCTGGGAAAGTCACTTGACTTCTGTCTGTCTGTTTCCTCATCTGTAAAAATGAGGATAATAATAATAATAATACCTACCTCCTGAAATTGCTGTAAGAAACAAATGAGATAATTGTAAAGTACTTGGTACATAATTGTTAATTATTATTATATGATTTTTGAGGTAACAAAGACAATTGAGCAGAGGAGTATCATTCAGAGCTGCATTATCTTGGTAGCAATTCAGAGTTTAGCTTAGTTAAGGAAGGGAGAAGACTCCTTATAGGAGACCAATTAATAGTTTACTGCAATAGTTCAAATAAGAGAGAATGAGAGTCTAAACTAGGGTGATAATCATGTGAATGAGGGAAAAGAGCTATAGAGGAGGGGTCATTCATATTGAATCAATAGGACTTGGTCCTTTTGGATTTGGGAGCAAAGGAGGGCCAGATTTTGATTAATTATTCCTAACATACTGAGACCCTCACCAAATATTTGAAAACTACAATCTTATAGAGAAAAATAATTTTATTTAAATCATAAGATTGTAAAACTGGAAGAGACCCTAGAGACCCCTTCATTTAACAGATGAAGAAACTGAGACTGAGGAATATTAAATCATTTGCTGAGTACTGTGAAACTAGTAAATAAAGGTGGGAAGATGGGGAAAGAGAGCACTTAAAATACAAACATTAGTTCCAAGAATACATGTAAACTCTCAAATTTACTTTTGGTTCATATAAAAACCAAAGAGAACCCACCTTCCCCAAACCCCAGCACCACAGAAGGGAGAAGGAAAGACTTTTTGCTATCATTTTTGTTCTTTCTTTTTCTCTCCCTTTCACTTGACCTTGCTCTGTCCTTTCTCTAATTTCATGTGAAGTTTAGCTCTTAATTCATCCAAGTACTTATTACCACCAGAATCCTTCCACTAGGTTTCTCCATTTACCTCTATCTGCACTTTAGAAGATTAGATCACCCCCAGCATATTAGATCACCCCTGACATTCTCCCCAGGAAACCATCTCTCTCTAACACTGGCAAAAGTCTCTGAAGACATAGATTTTTCTAACAAAAATAAAGCCTAAAACATTATTATTATTATTATTATTATTATTATTATTATTTAAATTTTACTTCACATATGATCCCTATATACCTTAGTTGTACATGAGGCTTTCTTGCAGGTTTATGGAAAGTTTCTCTTTCTTCTTGTATCTTTCAATAGAACCTGGGTTTTCAAACCCAACATATTTAAGGTACTATGTTTTTAAGTACTGCCTTTGATATGGAACTACTCAGTGATGAAATAAATATTATAGAAAATGTACTTTGTATTTATTGAAAATTGATAAAATATAAATATGAAAAAACAACTTTAAGGGTATTTGACAAATTTTAAGGATGATTTTGAAAATTGGTTAATGTCGAGAATTGCAAGACATTGTGGTCCCTTCCACTCAATTACGTGTAACTGTCTTTAAATTAAAAGAGTAAAACTCAAAAAAGAAAAAAAATCATATAGCTATATAAAATGATCATTTAATAAAGACTCTTCTTAATAGTAGAGATTTGATGAGTTTTTACTCCATAATTGAAAAGTAAGTCACTGAGTATCAAAGGATTCTGACTGAAATCACTGAATATAGATTGTGAATTGGACAGAGTCACTGTGGGAATTTGTTTTGCTTAAGTGTGTTGTAAAAGTTTTGTTTTACTTTCCTATTTTTCTCAAATTGAGTTGGGAGGTTGTGGAGAGGAGAAAGAAAAAAGGAAGGAAGATAGGAAGAAAAGAAGGAAAGAATGTTATTGAAGCACCTTATTACAAAAACTTGGAGAACAGAAGGAAATCCAAAAAAAAGCACAGACAAGCAGGATAGTTTTGAAAGTGACATGGTAATCTTATTATATATTTAAAAGAAGAGAAGCTATACATATATAATATATATGTACATAGAAGAGATCCAAATTAAATGTATAATCCTTTTTCCTATCTATATGTAAATGTACATTCCATTGTTTCCTTTAGAATAAAATTTTTAATTTCTCATACATATCTACACACTTACACACACACACACACACAAACACACACAGACATATTGTGATTACATTAAAGAACTTGACAAGAGAGGAAATACTTAACAGGGTCAAATAAAAAGTCAGATACACTATTACCATAAGTGCCACCTAACATTTGGGAATAGAAAAAGCCTCTTAGGAGCCTCTAATATGATTTTCCATCCTCTTTGGTTGGAAAGAGAAAAGCAGAAAAGGGGGGGGGACAGAATTGCAGGCTTTTGCTACTTATGATTAGATACTGAGATTTATCTGATTGAAAAATAGAGTATCATGATAAATGAATTACTAACTGAAAGAGTCTGATGAAGTTGGAAGATCTCTGGCTTAAAGAGAACTTCTAGCTAATGTAAGAGTTTAATATATTTCCACCATATTTTCACAACACAGGTAGTTGTAAATTAAAAAACTTGTAAACATAATGCAAAATTCAAAAACTTTGAGATTTGCCCAGATTAGAACTAGCAAGCAAGCAGAAAAATCAAGAAGTGATTTTGTGTGATGATATTCCTGAAGACACCAATGACATATGAACCTGAAGTCCAGAGCGATAAGAGAATCTTTTTCCTTCTTTCTTTCTTTCTATCTTTCTCTTTCTTTCTTTCTTTCTTTCTTTCTTTCTTTCTTTCTTTCTGTCTGTCTGACTTTCTGTCTGACTTTCTTTCTGTCTGACTTTCTTTCTTTCTTTCTTTCTTTGTCTGACTTTCTTTCTGTCTGACTTTCTTTCTTTCTTTCTTTGTCTGACTTTCTTTCTGTCTGACTTTCTTTCTGTCTGACTTTCTTTCTTTCTTTCTTTCTTTCTTTCTTTCTTTCTTTCTTTCTTTCTT